>NC_135868.1:28566388-28653888 GCF_031162955.1 Sander vitreus | reverse complement strand
TCTTTGTGCGGGATATGGGATTTGGAAAGGTGCCAGATATCCTCGGGTGCATGTGTAGATGCACGTGTGTAAGTCTTTCTTCTTATTTCTTTTTTTTTGTGTGTGTGTTAACTAAAACACAACAGATAGATTCCATAATATTGCACCTGATTGGAATTGTGATGTATTACACGATTATAGTAAGCTCATTCGAAAGCACAGCTCTATTGTTCTCATCAGAAAAACAAACAAAAATACATTCAATATTTCATTCATTTCACGGCGTTAAAAACTGTAGCACACAGCTCACATCCCAGTCTATTCTTAAACCATGTTCTGATTACAGTAAAATGATAATCCTGCACTCGCAACATATTTATATAGTCTAATGCCATCCGAACGAGGAGACACCATAGGCTACTGTATGTGAGAGGAAACGTGAACACGACAAATGAGCCGGTGATCGTGCTAAGTCCAAAGGCTAACCCCAGGAGACTAGCTCTCCTGACTGTTTTTACAGCAAATTTTAACTCCTTGGAAACAAACGGGACTACTTTTTAATACAATGTTGTTTGTATATGTACTGTATAGAGATGGATGACAATAAAGTATTTAATAGTTTAGCCTTAAATAAGCTGCAGCCCTGAGCCTTTGGCTATGGTAAACAGAACTTCCACAGAAGGAACGTGCTGGCGCATCTGCATTGACAGAGCAGCCAATAGAAATGCTTTCTCTTTTTCTGAAATGACCTGTGATTGGCCAAAGTCTCCCATCACGGGATAGATTTATTAAAGCCTGAAAACAGAGTCAAGAGGAGATACACAAGTCTAGTTTTCTTTCAGACCACTTCAATTACAATATGCTAAAAGATTATTCTGGAATTTTTGCCCAACGACAGCAAAGATAAAGTGCCTATCCCAACTTTAAGAGAAATATTTCAAGATAACATTTATTAAAGTAAAGTGTTGAGCTTCTGTGTTTTCATCATTAGCACTGCCTGAGTTGGCAACCCCTGTGTGATCGCATTGGTAATGTGGCAGGTATGTTTGAGTTAATGAGTGTGTGTTGTAGTGGTAGTGAAGATAGCAGGGGAAGGGTGTGTGTGTGTGTGTGTGTGTGTGTGTGTGTGTGTGTGTGTGTGTGTGTGTGGTGGGGGGTGAGGGGGAGGGTAGTGTGTATTGTGTTACACAGAATCACATTAGCAGTCAGACACTCTGAAAGTGGCGCGCTCGTTTCCTACTAGGATGCTCCCAGCAGCCACACAGATCGAAGCCGACATCAACAGCTTTCCCCCAGCTTCCCCTACACGCACACACACACACACACACACACACACAAACACACACACACTCACACACACACAGCGGCAGCAACAAAACATTTTCCATGACAAAAATGGCGACAGCAGCAGAATCAATTGGAATCTTCCTTCTCCGGTGACGCCAGTGAAACAGAGCCGAGCAGAAGAAGTTATTGCAGCAGATGCATTGCGAGGCCATCATGTTTCACTATGTATTCCCACTCGCAGACTGAAAATATAGACCCCCCCACCCTGAGCGTATCACCCTGCGTCTAGACCCCTGTCTTTGACACTCCCTCGCTGCATGTGGCCAAACAGTAAAGGGCGGGCGATTCTTCCTCTGCCAGGAAAAAAGGTTAAAAGGGGCTGTCTTTCATCAGCTCATCATGCTCAGCGCCTGCATCATTTATGAGCTTGTTACTGTAATCAAAAATTCTTCTTTATTTTTTTTTGGAGGGGGGTGGTAGATGCACGGTGGAGGCAGTGCTCTCCCGCACAAACTGTTCCCAGCGAGCCCGGGCCTTTTCATGTGAAATGAGATACTGCTGTGATGTCCCTCGGGTAAGAAGGCACACACAACACATACATACACAAAGTTGTGATGAAAAACTCTATGTACACAAACAGCACAATATCTCAAACTTCCCTCTTTCCCTCTACTCTGCTCATGAATGTTAATGGGGGCATCATGTGCAGACAGATTTACACACTGTAAATCGAGACAACAAGTTCTCACTCCCATCGTGTCAAAAAGCAACGCTTGGTCAGGTGCCTTTGGCGTTTGTTATTGACGCAAAAAGTCTCCTTTAGCGTCATATTTAGACTCACTTGGTCGGAACTCTTGGCGTCACTATTTCACGCTCTCGGGACTCTCGTCTAGCCCATTGTCGTCATTTTTATAGACGCTTGGTCGGGACGCTTGGTGTCACTCTTGACGCTCTGGGTCGGGACGTACGTTTAACTGACATGCTTCACAAGAACGGGACATTTAGGTTTAGGAAAAGATGGTGGGTGGGGTTACAAAATGTTGACACACGGGACAAGAACGGTACATGAACCCCAGTCACCTGGTCTGTGCTGTGAAAGTGAAAGTCCTGTGTTGTTTGACCCATCCACCACCCCAACCATTCTTTCCTACTACTCTCTAGCGTTGTCGCTCTTAATACTACGTCATCTTACAGCGCCGGGGTCGAGCTGCTGCTCTGCCCGGTGCGTTCCACACCGAAGATAATAAAGGGTGATTTTTGCGTCATATCTGACGATGAGAGACGCTGGCCAAGCGTCAGTATTTTACGAGTTGGGAGGGAACAGCCTGTGATGGTGTTGGTTTGCAGGCTATTGTTGGCCAAACTATCTGATCATAAGGTCAAGTCAAATTTTTTTGGCATATACTTTTATCTTTAACAGCTACCCAGTTGCATCACGGATCTCCTAGCAACAAGTTCTTGCACCATAAAAAGAGATGGCCTTGGGAAATGAATGGAAGAATACAGTATGTACCAAAACCAATACATCGTCGCCATCGGGCGTTAACCTTAACCGTTGCTCTTTAGGAAATAAAAAAAGGCTAATTTGAAAACATTATATTGAGCTATTTACCTTCGACAAAGTCAGATGAAATCGCCTTATCAAAAAGACCCAGTGCAAAAAGGCATCTCACCAAGTGTCGCTTTTTGACGCGATGGGCGTCAGCGGTGATGCGGGCATTGTAGATCTTCTATATCTTATCTGGCCTGGGAAGGCCTCAGGGTTCCCCAAAATGAGCTGGAAAATGTTTCTGAGTAGAGGGACGTCTGGAATGCCTTGCTCAGCCTAATGCCCCTGTGACCCAGCCCTGGATAAGCGGATAAAAAATGAATGGATGGATAATATTTATAGTATTCACACAATATGATTGATTTTTGCTTTAAACTCAGTGGCATTTACATTTTCCAGTCTTTATAGCATTTCTGACTCAACAGCTGAAGCCCCACATTGGTTCTGGCACAGCAGCGAGGCCCTGCATGCTATCAGGTGATTACGATCAGCCATCTCTTGCAATCAGCAATCACGTTTAAACGAGTGGCTAAGGCAGTGTTTATAAGTTGACAATCTCACACTCTGGTATCACCCATGCTGCTGCTAATGTGAAAAACACTCTTAACTCACCTCGCACAGCAGGAACATCTGGCAAGATAATCTTTAGAACCTTCCAAAAAAATCTGAGCTTTGCTGACTATAGTTGAGAGGAAGAAATCGGGCCCAAAATCCTCTTGATTCTCGTGTTGCGTGTACCGGCATTAGCACAGCATGTTGCTTTAATATATTTGGCTAGCATCTTTAAAAGCAAAACCTTTTTCTGCCCAATACAACTAGAGATGTTCCGATACCAGGTCATTTAGCTCAGAGGAAAATCTACTTCAAAGTAGTTTATTTATGTTCTTTTTCCGTTCTACAAAAAAAGTTCTACAACATTCATTGTTTGTCTTTGTTCACGTTTCACGAAGAGTTTAACAACAAAGATATAAATCATTTCAAATCCATACAGGGACAGTAGTATACAGCTGTTAAAACAATGAAATATATGTATTTTTTAACACACTGGTGCCGGATAAGTACTCGGTATCGTTCGATACACAAGTTCAGGTATCGGAATCGGTATCTGGAAGGAAAAAATGGAATGGGAACATCTCTAAATACAACTGTTGCTCTTCACATGTATCAATCTTTGTTACAACTTCACTTTCCCATTCTTGCTGAGGAGACAGAAGGTGTGCCTCATCATGTCACATATGCTGTCTCAAGACTCCCGCTGTCACCGTCACTGCAGCGGTGTGATTCTCCTCCAGAGGAACGAGTTCTTCGGTGCAGCGCTGAACTGTCACGTCAGTCCCCTGCAGTAGCAGAGAGGGCGGGAACTCTCCATCATTACAGCTGGAATGGTGTGCGGTGCAGGTGAATGTGCTGCATGTGGGTAGGAATGTTGGTACGCTATGTTTGGTGTGTGTGTGTGTGTGTGTGTGTGTGTGTGTGTGTGTGTGTGTGTGTGTGTGTGTGTGTGTGTGTGTGTGTGTGTGTGTTCAACCTCCTTCCCTCTGGTAGGTGATACAGGGAACTGCCGACACAAAGACAGTTTCTTTCCCCAAGCAGTCACTTTTTGTAAATGTGTAAATTCTATTGTATTGTTATACTGCATACTTAACAGTATTTTTTTTATATTTCTTACTGTCCTTTCTGTTTTTATTCTTATATGTTAAGTGAGTGTTGTACTTTGAGAGCAAAGATTAACTGGAGTCAAATTCCTTGTTTCTCTACGCAAACCTGGCCAATAAAGCTGATTCTGGTATGTGTGTGTGTGTGTGTGTGTGTGTGTGTGTGTGTGTGTGTGTGTGTGTGTGTGTGTGTGTGTGTGTGTGTGGAGACAAAGCTGCCTGACGACGACCAGTGGTGGAAGAAGTATTCAGATCTCTTACTTAAGTAAAAGTATTAATACCACACTGTAAAAATACTCTGTTACAAGTAAAAGTTCTGCATAGAAAATGTTACTTAAGTGAAAGAATGTAAGTATCATCAGATAAATGTACTTTATGTATTAAAATTCAGAAAAATCCTCAGTTCTGTCATAAACTAAGTGTTTAATGGTCTCATCTTTTTAGCTGTGCTTGTAGGTCGTTATATTATTGGGTTTAATTTATAATTAAACATCATATTTTATAAATTAAATGTGTTTTTGTGTGCGAAAATCCTAATTTTTAAGTAACTAAAGCTGTAACAGATGAATGTAGTGGAGTCAAAAGTACAATATTTCTCTCTGAAATGTAGTGGAGTAGAAGTAGAAAGTGGCATGAAAAGAAAAGACTCAAGTACAAGTACCTCAAATTTGTACTTAAATACAGTACTTGAGTAAATGTACTTAGCTACATTCCACCACTGCTAACGAGTAATGAACACACAGCCATCTCACACTTTCGGAATCTTTAACTGCAGCCTTAAAATACTGTCCTGACAGTCACCGCTGAGGGGGATGAAAGGAAGTTGTTGCCCACAGAAACCTGCGATTTTATGTGATTCAACCACTGCTCATCCACCTCATCAAACTCCACCCCATACCAGGGCTCTTGATAACCCTAACCCAGCCTCCTTTCCACATGGCTGCCGGTAAGCTGACCAGAAGCTGGGTGACGAGTCTCGAGCCTGGCCAAACGCATTCCTACACAGCCACTAAACTCTCCACCCTGTGGGCTAAAGGCCGGAAGCCCATTCCTGGGCTCTTCCTCTGTCGTTGTGGTAACTGACTGTGCACATGCTCACACAACAACACGCAACATTTGTATCAATTCAAGCCGATTCAATTCCATTTTATTTACAGTTTCAAATCGAAACAGAAGTTACCTCGGGACACTTAAGAGATAGTACTCCATCTGATCTAGAATTATGGTCTAGACCATAATTTACCACGACCCAACAATTTCCCACGAGAAAGCATTTGGTGCGACAGTGGTGAGGAAAATCTTCCTTTTAACGGACAGAAACCTCAGACAAACCCTGGCTCTTAGTGGGCGGCCATCTGCCGCTGCCGGTTCGGACACAAAGACACTGATACAAATATACAGAAATACAGAGACACAGATATACAGATATGGAGGAATATGATTTCATAATCATTAGTTGGTATGATGAACAGTGGCAGTTATAGTATCGGTAAAGATAATAGAACTATGACTAGAACTAATAGTAGTAGCAGTGCAGGGCGTAGAGCAGGACCACAGCAGATAGTATAAGAATACAGCAATAAAGAAATATGATGCTGCCCACATTTAATTCAATTCAATTTTGTCAAATCATAACAGAAATGATCTCAGGACACTTTACAGATAGAGTAAAGGCCGTTATGCACTGACCGTAAATTACTCTTCTTCTTCTTCTGTTAAATAGTTATATTACAGCATTACCGCCACCTATTGTCGTACTCATAATAGCAAGTGTAAATACAGAAGTGTGCGATTTGAGACACAGCATCTTTAATTTACAGGGAGGCAACAATTCCCACCAGGGCATGCATTTGGTGTGACAGCGGCAAGCAAAAACGTCCTTTTAGGCAGAAACCTCAGACAGAACCTGGCTTTTGGTCGGCGGCCGTCAGACCTGACAGGTTGGGAGATAGAGAGAGAGAGAACGACTTCATGACTATGGGCCCTATCTTGCACCCGGCGCAGCGTAAAGCCCGACGCAAGTGTCTTTACTAGTTTAAGACCGACGCAGTTGTCAGTTTCCCGTCCAGCGCCCGCGTCATTTAAATAGCAAATGCACCTGCGCCCATTTTTGTGCCCATGAGCGTGCTGGTCTTACAGGGAGGTGTGTTCAGGTGCATTCTTGCCGTATTGCTATCTTGAGGCAGTGGGAAGTGGTCGCGCCATTGACCAACAAAAACCTGGTCTAAAGTCAATAACGCAGCATTTCATTGTTATTATAACAGCAAATTAGTAAAATGCTCCTAGGCTCGTGCACAGCACGCGCACACTATGCTTGTTACACACACAGGGACGCGCAGCAGCACACAAACATGCAGAAGATTACAAATAAAAATATTACGGCGCAAATCCTCCATCATAATAATAATAATAATGCTCCAAGGTCCAAACATGCCTGGCTTTTAAAGGGAATGGGAGATGATCTCTGATTGGTTTATTGCATGTTACGACCAAAACACACCTATGAATTAATAAGTACAATCCTTTTGAACCATTTCTCCGACGCTCCTTTGTTCTGACCTCTAAATAACCTGAAAAATTCCCTTTGGTCCAACAGTCCACTAGTCCGACGTCCCTTTGTTTCGAAAAAATGAACCCTCTGCTCCTACATCCCATTGTTCCGACCATATAGGGTTATGGTTAGAGTTATGGTTATGGTTAGGGACAATTATTTATAATATTTCTTTAGGATTTTTGCCTTGTTTAACATGTCGGGAATCCCAAAGTATCCTGTTTGAAACAGCCAAGATGAGGCGTCTTCTCACTGATTAAGTTAGTTTCACATTGGTTATTGCAAGGATATGCTCCATTCCTATTCATTATCATTACAGGCTTATGGAAATATAAATTAGCCTACATTTTTATTTCAGTGTTTCAAAGATTTACACATTTAAATGTGTTAATAAGCTAGAGAAAAGTAATTTTGCTTGTTATTTTTTATTCTGATTTTAGACTATGGGAGGTGATCCACAAAAGCCTATATGGTTGGAACAATGGGATGTAGGAGCAGAGGGTTTATTTTTTTGCGAAACAAAGGGATGTCGGACTAGTGGGCTGTAGGACCAAAGGGAATTTTTCGGGTTATTGAGAGGTCGGAACAATGGAGCGTCGGAGAAATGACATGGCACCTTGAACCATGCGCCCGGCGCACAGACCCTTTTATTTGCCGTTAAACTAGCAAAAGTGGATTTGGACACGCACTAAACGCACCTGCGCCACGCGCTTCATGCAGTGCACTTAGATTATTAAAATAGGGCCCAATGAGCGTATTGGCAGTTTCATTTTGAGAGTTTCTGTTTTTATTTCTTGTTTCCCTCACCAGATAGAGTAGGTCTAGATCACAGTATTAGTGCATCTCAATTCGGATATTTCTGTGAGTACACATCTGAAAACTGAAAACAGCTGACAGTAGATTGACGTTTCACAGCGCTGTGCCGGCTCCAAAAACGGAAGAAACAACAACAATCCCAAAGCCAAAGCTCAGCATCTCGCCTGTGACTCACACAAGCCTACGCTGTGTGTGCACTGCAGGTGTAGCCGGTTTAAAGATACAGAGGTCTGCATTTGTTACGCATTCAATGTAGCCAAAGTGTAACACAGCACAGTCGCAACACTAACCAAAGACTGAAATGAATGGATAAACTACCCCTATGGAGGAGTATTTCTGTCACTGTGATGCTAACTTTTGTGCTTGTCCTCCTGAAAACATCGAACGGTAGAAACTTGGGAGGGAAGTGAGACTGAGGGGAGATAAAGAGAGCGAAGAGGCCTTTGAGTAACAGCTCATCTTTTATTTGGCAACACTTCAAAAGTAGCCCGTTTACCACGTCTAGACGAGACAGCTTTCAAAGCCAGGGTAGGGTACTGTTTTTTTTTTCTTTTTTACCCAAGTATATAAAAGCTATTTACTGTAACAGCAGAAGACAGACATCTCTTTTACTTTTCCTACCGCAGACACTCCGCTGCTCCTCTACGCTGCAGATGAGTTTGTCAGATGCCTCCGTCCACCTCTTTTTCTCTCCGTCTAACCCTCCTCCGCGCTCTTCTCTAGCAGTCTGTTTGAAGCTGTGAAAGAAGTGAGACAATCTGATCCCGTTTGATGGATAATTTGAAAAACTCAGCGTGCGAGATCAGGGCTGAGACGATGTTCGTTTTCTGGGGGCCTGGACTTCAGAAAGCATGTCGCACAAAGGGACTTGTTCTCCTCCTGCGGCCCTTTAAACTCAACAGTCAGCATGTTGAGACCGCTTATGTACTCTAACTACTACCACAAGCTTTTCATGTGGCTTTTCATGCTGCTTTGCTGTTGAGAAAATCCCATATTAAACGATGCAGTGTGCAGAGGAGACTTTCTACTTCAAATATTTGTGGTTTTACATCAGGTGCACGTAAATGGAACCTGGAGACAACCCAAGCATCACTCTGTTTTCCTGCTCAATTACTGCGAGGCCAACACAAAACTCTCAAATAATTCATAAACAGAAGGTCCTTATTTGTTATTGATATAATGGACTTTTGCATATATTTGACTGTAGTAGTCGCTTTAGATTTAGACAGAACTGATTCCAATGAGGCATTGGATCAAATTCAACAAATGCATGTATCAAAATGTTTGATCATTTTAATCAAGGGGGTAAGCCTCTCTGCACAACACGTAGCTCCTATGGCGCCATTTCGATGCTAACAAGCAACTCACCCACCATTAGCATCCCATTGACTGTCATTCATTTTGACGTCACTTTGACAGCGAATAACTTTACATCTGAAGCGTTTAAAGACTCTATTTGTCCAGTGTTTATTTCTAAAGAAACACGACAATGTATAAAAGGCTCCATTACCTTGTAGCTCACGTTATGGCTCCGTAGCAGACATTTTTATAACAATAGGCTAACGATTGTGTCATAACCACGTGACTTACTGTCTCATAGTAGAGGAGTTACCGTATAGTACAGGAGAAGCTCTCAGGCAGTTTGGACTTCCATCAGCTGTTTAAGTGTAATTACTAATGTTAACTATCATTTTAGTGATCAATAATGAGCCTGTGTCTATGTTATCTCCTTACATATACCTACGCTCTCCGTCTCTGCTAGATTGGGAATGATTGAGATTTCTCTTGGCACAGCTACCAGAAGACTTCCAACTTTCAGACAGGTTGCTCACGTCACATCTACGTCTTCAAGCTCAGTTGGAGGCTGCTCAGTAACGCTCGGCCATCACCGGGAAAGAGCTTCTAATGTCCTTCACTGGTCTCCGTCCAAAGACACAGGACCTGGTGGTCCATTTCTATTTACTGTCTGTGATTTTTTAATACTGGTTCTCTGTAGAGAGATGCAGCATCCATGATGGTAAAAACAAATGCTGTTTAAAGGCTAGCATTTGATCATTTCTTCTGCAGTAAACAACAACAAAAACTGTATGGCAGAACAATGGTCAAATCGGAAAGGTTTGAATATGGAAATGTAAAATATTTCAGCTACTGGTAGTTTCATTCCAAAATAACATTATGGGTTACAGTTTTTTAATACTACACTTATTAACAGGGGCTATTGATTACAGGGCAAGAACAATGCTAAACAATGAGATGTGAAGAAAAAATACTTCATTGTGAAGTTCACTCAGAACAAATCACTCAATAACAATAAGAGTAATACGCGATAGGAAAATACTCGATTGATGTTAAAGCAGCAAAAGCATCAAGCATATATATATATATTTCTATATATTTAGAAAAAAATTGAAAGAGTACTCCACCTGTTTAGCATTGCACTCCTGTAACACTGAATCACGATAGTAAGTTTTCAAAAAACAAAACAAAACCCATCCGTTCTTCTTCATTGTCAAACCCTGGTGACTACATAACCCACAATGCAACTTGACCAATGACAGTTCTGTGCGTTATGCAAGTAGCGGCTAATGCAGCCATAGGTAGCCTTTACTTCTGCGGCAGAGATGCACACAGCTACTTTTAAACAGTATGAAAGACTTGGATATCAACGGGTTTTAGGATATGCATAAACATCGCAGCGCTGACATTTTGAAGAAGATGGTCAAAGGAATGAAAGAGGGACGTCGTGTTTGCACGGTCCAACAAGTCCTCCACGGCTGCATGTAAACGAAAATATTAGTGGAATATTCACTTTCTTTAGCCATATAAACGGCTTAGTCGGAATAGTGTCTTTTTTTCGGAATAAGGGCATAAAAGATGATATTATGTGCATGTTAACGTAGTCAATGACATCATCATCCTTAAGCAACACACTGAGCAGCAGTGTACAGCAGGTATGAGGTAGAGATAGATTATCGAGTTAAAAGTGTTGTACTTTGGCTCAGCTACAGCTCTGTGTCTGTCCCTCTCACCACTGAGTCTGACTTAATGTCACCCCCCCACAACACTGTCTGACTATCTGTTACTGGGTATCATGTTGAAAGTTTCTCATTTATTAAATAATTGCTTAAAGGGTTTTAAAAAAAAGTGTTGTGTTGGAGTTTGTAACATTCCAGAAATCTTCATTTTCACTAGTAATCTGTATCGGCCTTGGAAAAACCAGTAACGGTCGATCCCTAGTATGAGGATCTCCTGCTCACTCCACTCTAAATCACTGAAGAGAAGAGCGCAAGCTCCAATGCTCCAGGGCTAAACTGCAAACAGTGAAATGTTGCCACACCAAGCGCTGGAGTGGAGCTATGTTTCCAAGCCGCAGGGTGTCCTTCTCCGCCTTGCCGGTGGGATCCTGGGCTTCTCTGATGACGGGGTAGTGACTGTGGCTTCTGGGGAGCGTCTGGAATGGGTGCCACCTCCCTGCGGTGCTCCACAGAGGCCTGATGACGGGAAGCAGGGGGACATGTCATCGTCTCCGAGCGGCCGTTGGTTGACATGGGAGGAGGAGGAAGATGGGGTGAAAACGAAAGGGGTGCATGGGAATGGCTTATTCTCTCCTCCAGCGCCCAGCAGCTCTGGCATATCACCAACGTTATGGCGGTAATTGATTCTCTCTGTGCCATTAGTCTCCGAGACAAAGATGCGCCAACGAGAAGGGGGTGCTGTCACTTAGAGGCTGGCATGGCGCCCAGCCACACGTTCTCACCAACACACAAACAGATACACGCAAAGATAAAGTCGTTTAACAGGCGCACACACACACACACACACACACGTACACGTACGTTTCATTTTTTCACACAGATGCAAAGTAGCTGCAGTTGCATTGGTACAATGTCAGCTGTCAAGGTCTGTAGAAGAAGAAGTAAGAGCAATGCTCATTTGCAAATGAGCCAAACATCGATGGTATACAGCTCAAACATGGCTAATGCAGAGCTGTACACATGGAAAAATCAAAGGGAATACAAATGGCTGGTGATCAGATTTGACATTCTCCTCTTATTCATGACATTATTCTGTTTGTGTTATGTTTGTGAGGTTACTGTGGTCATGGCAGAACAGCATTCCTCCAAGAGACACACACGTACACACACACACACACACACACACACACACACACACACACACACACACACACACACACACACACACACACACACACACACACACGCTTGATATAAAAAAGAGAACTCCCCAGACAAAGAGCAGGGCATGTCTTTATCTCATTAAAGTTAACGAGAGGCTGCTGTCTTATGCCTGCAGGCCGGGCTGTAATCTGATCCAGAAGCCCTTCGCTGTGGACGTCAGGCCTCAGTGGCGTCACTACCGGCACCGCCATGCTCGTTGCTGTCATAACTCTCATCATTACCGAACCACGGCGCTCCACGCGCTATAGGCACCTTAGCGCTCGTTGTCGTCACAACAGTAATTCTCTTCACCACTGAACCAGCCATTATAGAAATCTTTCCGTCACCACGTACGTACATGTTTATTATTCCACACATGAATGCCAAACGTTGTACACTGTCGCCATGGCAATCGTCTTTTGTCATCCTTCTCTGATGCTGTTTTTTTTTCATCACCATGGCCACGGCAGCCGTACCTGCTTTACACTGAGGAAAAGAGGTGGAACAAAAGCAGGTAGTAGACACACACACACACACACACACACACACACAAACACAGGAGTGCATGCACTGAATGCCAATTAACCAAATGAAGGATAAGCTAGCGGAGACAATAGCCCCTCGCAGTCAGTTACGAGCTAATTAAAGAACATATAGCATACAATCTAAGATCAGTGTGCCCTTAGGCGCTGCGAGCTGCGTTCTTTCACATCGCTAAAGTGAGCTCTGCATGTAGGGAGAGATGAAAAAGAAAAGAGGGTGTAAACCGGCGGTAGCCCCCCCATCACTCCAGCAGAGTAGAAAGCAGCCCTGCCCGACTATTCCTCTCAAGGCCTTCTACAACTTGGCGGCTCATTTGGAGTCTGTTATTAATTGGAGCTTCTAATTTATTTATTTTTTCATCTATTTTTGCTTTGGCTGTTGACCGACGTGTGGTCCTCTCACGCACTCGTCTTCAGGTCGACGTGGCTCCCTAATTAAGACTCCAGAGGACGGCTAATTGCTGTTGCGTGCCTGTCGGCGGAGCGAGGGAGCCTTCTCCCGGCGCTGCCCGGAAAGAGCGCCGAGCGCTGAAATTAAAAAAGGGGCTTATGTAAGCTTGCGGTGAAAACTATTAAACACCAACCAACTTTTCCTTGTGAGGAACTGCCACTTGATTTAATGGGCCTCATTAAAAGTGCACATCACAGAGATCCAAACCGCTCTCTCCGGCTTCACACGACACTGGGATAATGGGTCCTCCTCCATGCTGTCAAAGCCTAATCCCAAATATTGAACAGTGCTATTGCTCCAGCAGAACGATCCAAAATGGGCTGCGGCGTTCCTTAAAAGGAAGGATTCACATCATTTGTCTTTTTTGACAGAGAGGAGCAATGGAAGGAATAGATGGCGCCGAGCTGCTAGGCGTTGTTTATTGGGAGAAGTAAATGGAGAAATCTGGAGCTGAATGAAAATAGATCTTGTTATCAAGCTGAAATATTTTCATTGCACTCCTTAAAATGTTAAATAAGTCTCTTCTGACGGTGGCGAGATCAAATACATGTTGCCACGTTTATTGGGAGACTGGCACGGTAGAGATCTGATTAAATGTCACGCAGTTAATCCTCACATCTATCAATAGATACACGTGTCCATTGTAATTCTCCTGCACCACACATATACAGTACACTCTTAAAAAGAAGCAGAAAAGTTGAAGATATTTTTTTCTAAGAAACACACACAAAATCTACATTCCCAAGGTTTTACCTTGAGTTCCTTGAATTGTAATGTTCTGTATCTCTACACAAGGGCGTAACTTTGGGTTCAATATTGGGGGGGTGAGATCTCTAACTATCTAGGGAGGTCCCGGGACATGGCTACATGGATTGAAAACAGCGTCAAAAAAGAGACAAAAACATTGAAAGGAGTGACAGCAAAAAGCGACAAATGTCGGACAAAGCGACAAAACAAAATCCTCAAAAAGGCTATTCAAACTTTGAAAAAATTGTCCCAAAACATCCTTGAAAAGGCATTCAAAACGTCCAAAAAAATGGTCCATAAAAAATGTTGAAAAAAGCGACAAAAACTTGAGAAAATGCCCAGTTCTGATTATTGGCCTCTACAGACTGTTTCAGTATTCTTCAGCTCATTGTATTAACCTGGTTTCCTGCAGCTGTTTCCTCAGCTCTAATAAACCCTCTGTACACTGCTGCTCCTCACCAAACAGCAGACAGTTAGCAACTAGTTCCAGGAAATGCTTATATAAAGAGTTTGCCAACCAGCTCCGAGATGAATATAAAACATTTGATCTGGCGCAAAATAACATTTGGAAAATCCGAAAAAAGGTACAAGATATAAGGTACGAGAATGAACGATCAAAGATTACAATGGTAGCAGCTCACTAATTGTTCGTCAGTTCGCGGGTGCGGAAAACATTTCCATGGTAACAGCAAGCTCCACCAATCAGAGACGTCGCTGTTGCGCTTAGGATGGTGGGTAGCGTAGTACCTCTCCATGAACTCTCAAATAAAACAAGTTTTCTTCAAACAAGGTTGATTTCCAACCCGTTCTCACTCCCAACTCGTAAAATACTGACGATTGGTCAGCGTCTCTCAGCGTCAGATACAGACGCAAAATTCACCCTTCAGCGTCTGTATGGACAGTGTTGGGGAGTAACGGAATACATGTACCGGCGTTACGTATTCAGAATATAAATTATGAGTAACTGTATTCCGTTACAGTTACAATTTAAATAGTTGGTATTTAGAATACAGTTACATTGTTGAAATCAATGGATTACATGATGATACTTCTCTGTTTCACGAGTGTATTCACTCTCTAAATAAATTAAGGCAACTCCATGCATTTCCCCCAATATGAAAATGAAAAAATTTGCTATTTGCGTGATCAGTCACAATGGAGTCGGAACCGGCACAACAGAGCCAGGGCAGGAATGCATTTCTATCTTGGAAATTCAAACAGCATTTCACATTAAAGAAAGAGAAGGGAGAACGAAATATAACTGTGCACAGCAGTGCAACTTCTGCTTGTCAGCAACCAACCTCCTTTCAGCGTCCAAATTCCTCCACCTCCAACCTGAAGAAGCATCTTAAAGTAAGTTATTTTTAGCCAAGGGTAGTCGTCTGCTGTAGTTTTACTGGTCACCTTGCTATTTTATAGTGCGACTTTACATTCTCCTACGTGCTGATTTACTAGCCACAGAGCCGTTGAAAGACTAGCCCTGTTTGACATGTTAGCTAACGTTAGCTAAAATTAGCTCATGGTAGCTTAGACTGCGGTTAGATTTTTGTAGTATGCAGTTCGGGACTACAAATATAAAAATCTATCAATTGTTCAGGTACACATTCATCAGGATTTGATGGCCGCATTCCTACTTATAAAATGCAATTCAATGTGGAAGTAATCCAAGTATTCAGAATACGTTACTCAGATTGAGTAACGTAACGGAATACGTTACAAATTACATTTTTGGGCATGTATTCTGTACTCTGTAACGGAATACGTTTTGAAAGTATCCTTCCCAACACTGTGTATGGAGCGCGACCGGGCAGAGCAGCAGCTTGACCGCGGCACTGTAAGATGACGTAGTGTTTAGAGCAACAACGGTAGCGAGTAGTATGACAGACCTAAAATCAGCGTGATTTTCGGCTTTTCAATACTAATCAGCTACCATAATCGTGCTGTTATCACGCAATATGCTTCCCATTCAAATACATTAGTTTAAAATTCGTGCTCACCAACACGATAAAAACACAGAAAAATGTGTCCCTGTACACGAATCAATAGATTAACGTGTACCGTGTACCGTGTAACGTCACCATTTCACGAACTGCCATGAGACTGGGCTGTATATTCTCATGTTAAAATCTGGGAGTCCAAAGAGAGGTGTGACGAATACAGTGGGGGAGATAGTACAGATTCTGTAAGAGAAAGGAAATGAGGAAATAGCAGCAACAATTACTTACAGTATGAGACACAATTAAGGCATGAGCATAGCAAAAAGCACTTCCACAATGGGCGCTTCAGCAGATACCCTTGAAACATTCCTTCACTTCAAACTTGTGCCTCTCGTAGAAAAAAAAAAAAGCTCTAAGAGAAGAAAGAGATGGTAAAAAAAAAACAAAAAAACAAATCAGGAAGATGCTGGAAATGAGTCCAACTCATGCATAACTTCAAACACTCCATCTTCAAAGTTGCATAACATTAAAAACCAAGCCCACTCCGCGTCCTCCACATCAAAAAGCAGCCAGCATCGAGGGGACACTGCCGAGCCATGGCCTCGCTCTGAGGCACAACATGCATCCACCCTCCTCTTCATCTTCATCCTTTGTCGTCCCTTACTTTTGTCCTTAGGGTATTTGTTATGGTAGATGAATACAGCATTATGGGTAAGAGCAGGGCCAGGTGGTAATCTCACCATCAAGCAAAGAATCTGTGTGGCTTTCCGTTTTTCCTTCGCAACATCTCGAGGACCGAGGTGTATAGGTATACCTATAATAGGTATTACCTAAAAGTTATGGATAAAGGGTTAAAATATTGAATTTATATTTCTGTATATCTGTCTCAGTGTCTTTGTGTCTCTGTGTACCAACAGTAGCGGCAGATGGCAGCCCACCTAGAGCCAGGGTCTGTCCGAGGTTTCTGCCTGTTTAAAAGACGTTTTTCCTCTCCAGTGTCGCACCAAATGCTTGCTCTTTGGGGGGAAATTGAAATTGTTGGGTCTTTGTAAATTGTAGAGTGTGGTCTAGACCTACTCTGTCTGTAAAGTGTCCTGAGATAACCCTTGTTGGGATTTGACACTATAACTAAAATTGAATTGAATTGAATAGCTACTGTACGTAATTTTAACCATTCATCCTTTAAATTCTAGGTAATTATTCTGTCCATTACTTTCAGCTATCCAGTTCAACCATTGATCTAATACTGTTGGCCGTCTAGTTCAATCACTTGAGTTCCTAGCTAACTGTTAATGTTAACTGTTCCCCTATTTACCTATGATTTGAACTGGAACTGTTTCAGACCAGTTTATTTGCACACACCATCACTCAACAGTTAATTATTAATGCCAAATATAAATATCAGCATGCTGTATTTAGGCTACTGCATATGTAGACATGCATATTGTACATAATTACCCACCGCATGCATATGAACTAACTCACATTCATTACTTATAACAGTACTAGTTGTTTCGGGTCACAGTAACAGTTTGACTTGTCTATGAACACTGTTTGTATTTACATCAGTGTTTATGCTTGCTGTGTAATATAGTTATATGTCAGCTTTGTTGTTCTTGTTTTAGTTGTAGGTCTATTTCTATCTGTTCTTGAACTGTGTGGAAGTACACTGAGAGCAACTTATAACCAGAGTCAAATTCCTTGTATGTGTGCACATACTTGGCCAATAAAGCTGATTCCTATTACTTTTAGCCATCTAGGTCTTTCAGTACATACACAAAGTAGTTAAAGAGGGAACGTTAAAGCGGAAGCAAGCACGCTGCAGCCTGGTGCTGGAAAGCCACGTTTCTGCACGGAAAACACTATTGGAGAGAAAGACTGTTTATGAGAGTTTATGAAGAGATGTTTTGTAGTTTTCCCCAAACAACTTTTTATAAATACACCTTTTAAAACCTGAAGTACAACAGAGAGAGCGGGGCTGGTTCGGCGATGACGCTGGAGAGGACACTGGAGGGCGAACGCTGAGCGGCGGCCTACCGAAGGCAGGAGAGATCGAGGCAACACAGCACAACCCCTCTAGAAGTAGGATAGACATACACTCACCCAGGCCAGCTCAGTTCTCACTCTCACGTTAAATGCAACACGCAGGGAGAGGAGACAATGTTTAGTTTCATTTTGGTTTAATATTGGTTTACACATATACAAATACTACACATTAATATATGATGGAGAGATGCACAAAAACCCTCAGAGGGGCTTAATCTGGGCGCTCTCCTATCCATACTCCAATTAAAATAGAAAGAAACTAAAATACTGAACAGAAAAGAAAGAGGGAAAAAGCCAAAACTAAAATTACACGCATTTTCAAATCAACAGAATAAATACGAAAGGTAAAATTACATTGGGAATTACATGGGTTGTTTACAAAGACATTCAATAGGGATAACATTGCACAGACAAAACCAAACCTTATAAAAAATACATAATCTGATGGCAAAGCATTCCATATCACTTAACCTCTGTCATTTAAACCAAACTGAAGTTAAGATGTTCGACAGATAGGACAAATAAAATAAAGAAAGATAAGTAATACATACAATTAAAAAAGATAAGTAATATGTACAATACAGTAGTACATTCTAAATAGTGCAAATGTAAGGCAAAACCAAAGTATAGAAAACTAAAGATAAAGATATTGAAATGTGCAATATAAAGTAAGAGTTCCTGAGTGTCTTCTTTTATAATGATCGTGATGGGGGGGGGGTAAACTGCAGAAGGACTGCAGAAGGACACGTTGCAAACCGCTGGGTCCAACCACCATATCATTAAAGTGGGAGTGCTGTCATCGGTAAGAGATCTGACCTGAAAATTGCATTTCCGAGCAACTCTGAACAGTAGAAATAAGAAGCAGCGGTGTACAGCACTGGGAAGCTATAGGATCAGGTGCAAAGTGACAGCAACCAGATTGCAATCAGCAGGTATTAAGTGTGATCAGATTGCCATTGAGAAAAAGATAAATGTATAGGAGGCGACGTGAACATAGAGTAGAAACACAACCGAGGTTTAAAAACACACTTGTGTCTTGAAGTCTTCACTTGGCTTTTCCCCTTCTTTGTCACTTTTAAATGCTCCTGACACATTCTCCAATATAGTGATAAACACGTACAAAATCCCGCCCACACGTTTTGAGAGAAAAAGCTCTTCAGAAGCACACCTTGCCACCCACATATGTTGACATACGCTCATGAACAAACTGGTAATGTTCCATCAAAGCTTATAGCGCCCATTAAAACGCAGAGACAAACATGGAACCACGCTTGTGGTTAACGCCCACACACTCTTGAATGGCGTGCCTTTCCATCACTGCAATTGCCAGTGACAATCATGTACCCCACTCAATTACACCTGGCTAATTGTTGAGATGCCACATTATCATAGAGACTCACAGAGACAAGTCACTCATTTTATATATATACACACACACACACACACACAGGATACACACAGGCCTGTGATATTTCTGAGAAAAGATATAGTATTGCAGTTTTGCATAAGTATGCAACACCCTCATGTAATCAGATAATGGCAGATAATGGATTATTTAGGCACCTGCTCTCACCATGCTGTATAAACCGATGAAGATACAGTAGATTTTATTTATTTTTCCTGCTTGCACGCACACACACACACACACACACACACACACACACACACACTCTTTGCCTGAAGGATTTTAATTTGAGATGCAGACTCCAGTGTCATAGTGAATGATATTAAAAGTCGTATCATGAATAAATCAGGAGACAGAGGACTCACCTCAGCAATGTGACAGATAAGCAAAGAGAAACGGCACACAGGACGAGCCGGAGAGAGAGAGAGAGAGAGAGAGAGAGAGAGAGAGAGAGAGAGAATAAAGAAGGAAAGAAAGAGAGAGAGAGAGAGAGAGAGAGAGAGAGAGAGAGAGAGAGAGAGAGAGAGAGAGAGAGAGAGAGGAAAAGGTTCAGGAGTGACGGAAAAAAGGCCGATAAATAATTCCACTTCGATTTTAGCAGCACAGACTTCAGCACTGTTTCATGTAGGCCATTAGTTTATGGCACTTCTTAACAAGGCTGTAATTAATTTACTTCTGAGTCCACAACACACCTTCATCTGTCATCCGATAACTCAACTTTTATTTTTATTTTTTACCCTTTCCAATGGAGACACGTTCATAATGAAAGCCTTCATTTGTAACAAATCCCTCAGCCGTAACATCAACAAAAATGGACAAATTGTCAATTTGCCGTGTAGTTTCTGAACAAGATGGGATGTCACAGCAGGGGTGCGGTGCATTCAAAATTTCTGAAGGGGCAAGGATTCATTCAAACCTGTCAACAATTCAAATCAAGAGGGAAGACAGATGATGAAGGGTTTGCGCAGGCGCTGTATTCTGCTAAAATACAACAAAGTGCTTGTTGAATTGAAAACGAAAGAAAGGAAATAATTCCTAACATTCTTTTATTATAAAAAACGATATTGTGCAGCTTATATATGGAGAATTTTTGCCTCCCATGATGCTCTGAATAATGCCCCACCCATGAGACCCAGCCACCCACCCACCCAGTGCCATTCATGGGGTTCAGGAGGACAAATGAACAGAGGGAACAGCAGAGTGAAAATCAGCCTGCTTATATCTGTGGGCGGGAGGCTGCATGTAATCTGCAGCTGTGCCAAGAGGAGGGTCAGCCACCTCAACTGGTATGTACTGTATGTGCACATACGTGTACATAAATATGCATCTCTGTGTTTGTGCTGCGGTTACCTCTGAGGGGACACGGCGGTGCTGTCGGCAGGTTAATCCAGCCCTCAGGCTAAGCATCAAACTTTAAGATCAGGGAATCAATAATTCAGACAGCAGCTTGTCAGGATCTATCACAGACCACCGACTGGGAGGCAGGCAGCGGCACAACAAAGGCACAGAGGTGATTTACAGTCTCATACAACTCGCACACGTAGAAATAAAAAGTGGACGCAGACTTACTGCGTAATTGCGTGCCATTCAAATCCCACTCGCTTAAATCACAGCCACGGACACACACAGGTAACGTTCAAAAGCAAGGAATAATGCGCATACATACGAAAAATCCCTCACACACAAAGAGCTAAACCTTGACTTCAATCCCAAGAGATATTGACTTGTGTCTGGAAAACGGATTGATGGTCAGTATAACTTTTTGATTCCTAAAAGTCAGAATCTGAGCTCGTATGGCGCGTCACAGATCTGCTGCTGTGCCTAAGATCCAGCAGCTAGCCCTTGAAGCGTACGCCACCCTATTAATATGGCCGCAGCACCGTTGTAAATCCCCTGCAAATCAGAGAAACATAGCAATAAACCATGTCTGTTTAGTGTGTGTTGTGGGGGAGTGAGCTGGCAGGGGGTAAGAGAAATTGAGGGATATTTTAGCGCGTGGGTGTATAATGGCTATCAGAGGTGACTTTCAGTGGGATCAACGCAAAACACTCGCACACAAACAAGTTTTTTCTTTTTTTTTTCTCGCACAGTCACAGACACAGTACATTAGCTTATACAGATAACCATATCAAATGATCATGCAGCAGAAACTAGCAGTCTCTGTGTGTGTGTGTGTGTGTGTGTGTGTGTGTGTGTGTGCGTGTGTGCATGTGTGCGTGAGGCAGTCTTGAAATGAAAGTGCTGACGCTCAGAGACATTTTCTTGGAGCGGAGTGAGCCCCTGCAGGCCTGCTAACCTTCAGTTCCATGCCTTGTGTGTGAGTGTGTGTGTGTGTGTGTGTGTGTGTGTGTGTGTGTGTGTGTGTGTGTGTGTGTGTGTGTGTGTGTGTGTGTAAAGTGCAAACAATCGCAGCTCCGCTTACATCCACAGTTTGTCACTAGGTTGAACCACAGACTGTAAAAATAAAGAACGAAGGTCTGTAAAGTGAAGCCAATGCTGAAGCTCCTTAAACCTGCATTTTATCTAATTTCCAGCAGGTGGCGACTCCACTGACACTGACGCTCCAAAAACAAGTCTGATTCTTTAGAAGTCTATGAGATAACAACTCTACTGCCACCTTTTATTACCTCAATAAATATTTGAATAATTCATCGCTAGTTTCAAGTCTTCTTAAATACAGCAGGATGTTCATTTTGAAAAATTATTCCCCCATTTATTTTAAAATAGACGATAGAGCAGGAGATGCTTTAGGGGGCGTGGCTACACGCCGACCTGTCAATCACAACAGAGGCTTAGCAATAGAGCTCAACAGTGACCGCCCACTTTTTTAACGGCTCTGGTTCCGGAAGTGTTTTTCCCCATTCAATTGTTTCATTGACGTTTTGAAAATTGCTTATATAACGAGATTTAAGTCTAGAACCAAGCCAACCAGCTACGAGATGAATGGTGACCATAAAACATTTGATTTGGCGCAAAAAAACATTTTGAAAATGGCAAAAAAGGCAAAGTTACAAGACCGTGTACAGAAAATATCAGAGACTTCAATGGCAGAAGCTCGCTCTAGCCGTTCGCGGTTTCGCAGGTATGGTAAATGTTTCTATGGTAACAACGAGTTGGACAAATCAGAGACGTTGCTGTTACGCTTAGGATCATGGGTAATGAAGTACTTATCCAAGACATTGCGAATAAAAGACATTTATCTCAAAACAAGGTTGGTGCCCCGTGAACTTTTGGCGTCTATATGAGCACATACAATCGCTTAGTCATGTCGTAGCTGGTTTTAAGTCTACCATCAACAGTTACGATTTTATGGCTTATACTCCAATTGTCAATGGAGAAATTGTATTGTATTCTTACTTCCGATGTCGGGTGTGGGCGGGACTGTTGAGGTCTATGCTAACCATGGCACTGTCGTTGACTGACTGGACCTGAACTTGTTTTTGGGTGTTGTCCATGTTTTTGTCCTAAAGTTTGTACCTCTTAGTGTGCGTTTTTGCTTCATCAAAGTTAATTGGAACACTTTGGTGGTCTAAAAAAAATCATTTTCAGCGTTCTGCTAACCAAGCATTAGCTGGTATCTTAAGAGAAAGTTTGCTGATTTTCTGTACCGCAGTAAATGCAGATGAATACATTTAACTGCCGGTAAATGTCCACTGGATGACTCGCTTCAGAGGGATTGAAAATTTGGACTTTTCCTCCTCAGGGTTTAGCTTAGTAGCCTGATCCTACCAGACTCTGGTCCATTAGCCTGGTCTTACCAGACTCTGGTCCACTAGCCTGGTCCTACCAGACTCTGGTGCATGTCATTTGTACAGAGAGTCTGGCCACTCTCCATTGACAAGTGTTAACGTCCTTGAAGGCGGATACTCTGTTGAAGTTTAAAACTATTGGCTCTGCCCAGAGCCACTCTGGATCTGCCATAACCAATCGCTAACGTTTGGTCGTGATGTATGTCATGCGCATGTGCAACAAGAGGGGAGACCGACAACAACTATCGACTTATATTTAGCATTAGCATCGCTCGCGTTAGCCTTAGCCAACTCCTTCACCACTAACGGAGCGAGCTGGAAAATCAAACTTTTCCCGAACCCCATGGAACATCATGGCCACCAACACAACTCAACAAATATTGTTCTTGCTCGGGCTTTAACTTCTGGATATTCAGCAGTGTTGCCACAACGGACCGAATGGCTTCGCTCGCATCTTTCTAGCGCACGTCCTCAATGTCATCATTCTCAGCCACTCCCTCTGTTCGCTGATTGGACCGCCAAAAATTTGGCTGGAGAAAACCCAAGACTATAGCGCAAACCCAGACGGAGTACTGAAGGGAAATGAAAATTGAGCGGAAGTACATAGGAGGACGGAGCCAGGCTATTAGCTTAGAGCAGCACCAGTGAAACCATACACAACACTGGCTTAGACCTGGCTAACCCTAACCATCCTTCCCACCTCCGCCCCTTTTGTCAAAATAAAGCCACCTTTTCATCAGTCATGACTGCTATCACGGCCGTCAGCTCACAGTGATCTGATCTAATCTAGCTAAACTTGAATGTCACGTAGGCCTAACGGTGACCGGCTGCCATCATTATGTAATATATCATACAAATTGTTGTGAATACGTTTTCATATGATGATAATGCTTTTGATGGCCTAGGAGTTCTGCCTTATCTCTTCAGTCAACATAGCAATGTGTAACCACATTATTATTACAATGTACAAATTGATTTTTGGAATTTTTAAATCGTTCACAATTGTAGAAGAAAAGAATCACAATTCTTATGTGAATCTGTTCATTGAAGATTTGTTGCACATATGTCTATGTCTTAGCATCTGTCTCTATTTTCCAACATGACAATGCCCCTGTGATTTTCCCAGTTGGGTGGGGAAGAACCAGACTTGCCTGCACTGAGCTCTGACATCAGCCCCATCCAACACCTTTGGGATGAACTGGAACACGATCATGTGTGCCAGGCCTGATCACCCAATTAGCGTTGGACCTCACTAATGCTCTTGTGGCTGAATGGGAAATGGCAAATCCCTGCAGCCAGGTTCCAACATCTGCTGGAAAGCCTGAAACCAGAAGAGTGGAGGCTGTTACAGCAGCACATAAATGCCCACAGTTTTAGAATGACACATTCAACAATCTCACAAGGTGTGAAGTTTAGATTTCCATACCCATACCTTTTGCTATATAGTGTAGTATTGCCATTATTTATCATCATTTTTGTTTGTTTGATACCTAACCTGTCTAGACTCATGGAGTGAGATAGAGACAGTTATTTATTTTTACATTTGACACTTAACATATTTTTTATTTTATTTTTTACAAATTAACACACACACACACACACACACACACACACACACACACAGTTTGTTTGATTTTCCTATTTTTTTCCCTATTTTTTTAAACATATATTTTAGTTTACTCAATGAATTGTATATATGTATTTTTTCTTATCTTATTATTATGGAATGGTATTATCATTGATACTTTGGCAATATTGTTTCCTGACATGTATGCCAATAAAGCAATTTGAATTTAAGAGAAACAGAGAGAGAGAGAGAGAGAGAGAGAGAGAGAGAGAGAGAGAGAGAGAGAGAGAGAGAGAGACCAATCTGACCTCAAGAGGAGAGGCAGATGAAGAGATAAAAGGATAAAGAGGGATGAGAGATGAGATGGAGGATGCAAGAGAGGAAAAGGAAGGAACAGCCTGCTTGCTTCCTGTGTTCATCTATATTTCACAGCACTTTCAATTAGCACCAGTGTGGCTGCACAGAGATAAAGAGAGAGAGAGGTTTGCTCCAGGTCACTGTGGCCTGGTAATAGTCTCTCTCTCTCTCTCTCTCTCTCTCTCTCTCTCTCTCTCGCTCTCTCTCTGTCTCTCTCTCTCTCTCTCTCTCTCTCTCTCTCTCTCTAAAGGTGTTTGCAAAACATAAAGTCTGTTTGCTTTGGCCCGAAGCAGGGCATGAGCTCCTACATCTACATATTTCACAGGTTATTATCACAAAAACTTCAAGCACCGCTGTAATTTATCAAAAGAAGCCACATGGAAGAAGCCTTTTCGTTCACTGGTTGGTAAACATTGGGGAAACTTAATCTATTACTTTTTCCACCCAGCCTGGTGCAATAGGAGGTCGAGTTCAAAGTACAAACAAACACAGTTCCCTGAATTTGATATTGAGACATGGTAGAAAATTCATTTTGAATAACTTTGAAAACAGTTTCGAGGTGATAGCAGAAAGACTTCATGCCCTGAGTTTGCCTGATGCATGTAGAAGTTCTTGAAAAATGTGGATATCAACTTACATTTTGGTACATTTACAAGTTTTTAAAAATTGAGCACATAGTTGATGCTTCATTCAGTGTTTAGCTGGGAATATACTTGTTTTTAAAGTTTGGCGAAATACACTTAATCGCTGTCTTGCTGAGATTTAGATGAGATGACATGATGTGTATTTTATACATTTCGTAGCTGAAGCCAGGGGATTAGCCTACATAAAACTGGAAGCAGGGGTGAAAGAGTTAGCTTAGCTTAACTCTCTCCAAAATTCAAAAATACACCTACAGTACTGACACCTTTAGCTAACTAACTCACATGTTGTATCTCATTTGTTCTATTTCTGTCCACATGTGATCATTTAAAAACTATTTGTGGTTTTACTGGGAGTTAACGATTTCTTGGTGACCAGCAGCCAGGAGCAACTCATAGACCAGACTAGCTGTTTCCCTGCTGTGTAACATAAAGCCCAGAAACACTGACACATACACACAGAGCGGAAGGTAAGGGACATCCAAAAATCATGTCAGGCAATTATCCTGGAAATGTACTACTTACTACTGGCCACATACTTTACTGCATACATTGTATGTTCTTGAGGATTGAAAAGTATACCCTTGTGCAGAAAGCAAAATCACAGCCTTTATTGACCAGAAAGGGGGAGAGAGATGGGGGATGACATGCAGCAAAGGGCAGCAGGTTGGATTCAAACCCACGCCACTGCAGGACTCAGCCAACATGGGGCGAACGCTTTTACTGGGTGAGCTAGAGGCCGCCCCATTACAATCTGGGGCACTTTTGGGGCGGCACAAAAAGATGTAAACACAACATTAACATATTATCACTTAAAATTAAGTTGTATTAACAAGCAGTTGCACACAGCAAAAAGCTGACACAGCAACAATTCAATTGAACAGCAGAGTTAGGTGATAATTCTCTGTGGGTTCACCAGTAGCATCTTTTTTCATTGCACACATTGTTATTTGATCCATCCATATAAATATAGGGGTTTGAGCATCTTTAGAAACAAGTATACAATCACTTAATAAATAGTGTGTCGGGATATACCAACACATTCTCACTCCCAGCGTGTCGAAAGGCGACGCTTGTTCAGGTGCATTTGCCATTCTCCTGTAGCATCTAGTCCTTTGGCGTCATATTTAGACGTGCTTGGTCGGGACTCTTGGCGTCACTTTTTGATTCTCTGGGTTGGGAAGTACGTCTAACTGATATGCGGCACAAGAACGGGACAGTTAGGTTTAGGAAAAGATGGTAGGTGGGGTTACAAAATGTTTCAGTGACACGCGGGACAAGAACGGGACACAAATCCCGGTCTCCTGGGTGAAAGTCCTGTGTTGTTTGACCCATCCACCACCCCAACCAACCTCCTTTCGCGGATCATCGGTCTTCAATACTGCTCTATCCCATTATCTCGCTAAATACTACGTCATCTTACAGAGGCTGAAGGGTGAATTTTGTGTCTGTATCTGACGCTGAGAGACGCTGACCAAGCGTCAGTATTTTACGAGTTGGGAGTGAGAACGGGTTGGAAATACAGTGTTTCCTGTAGTTGGTCAGATCAGTAACACATAGCACAGTAAAACCTCCATCTGACCCAGGCCTGTGTCTGATTTGTGTGATTACTATGTGCCTATGGCCAGTTGAACCCCTTCCAGAGTCAGAAACAACTGGTTTCAACCAACTAAACACAGAGGAGCCAGTCAGCCAAATGACAGGCTTGTTGTCAGAGCAAATCAGAGGTAGTGAGGCAGTACTGATGCTTCCTCCTCTGACCCGTCTGAGGCTGCAGCTACTGGCTCGGAGTCTTCAGCTGGGTACCAGTGAGAGCTATGCATCAGCAGGGCTTCACTGGAATCACTCACTACAGTGACAGAATTCACAATAAGAGGAATCCACCGAGGAAAAAGGTCATCCGAGGTGACCTCTATGGGGTGCCGAATGTAAAAGTTCGGTTACAATTTTTTAGCTGATACATTTTCAACATTTAGCTCACTTTCCTCACATTTGAGACATAAATTATATATATATATATATATATATATATATATATTATATCTAAATGTTAAATGTTAAATCTAAATGTTATATCTAAATCTAAATGTAAAATCTAAATGTTAAATCTAAATGTTAAATCTAAATGTAAATGTTATATCTAAATCTAAATGTTAAATCTAAATCTAAATGTTAAATATATATCTAAATGTTAAATCTAAATGTTATATCTAAATCTAAATGTTAAATTTATATCTAAATGTTAAATGTTAAATCTAAATATTATGTCTAAATCTAAATGTTAAATATATATCTAAATATTATATCTAAATCTAAATGTTAAATATATATCTAAATATTATATCTAAATCTTAAATATATATCTAAATGTTAAATGTTGAATCTAAATGTTATATCTAAAGGTGTTGCCAAGTGTAAAGCTAAATATTTAGAAAATATTCAAATCCCCAAGGAAACCACGGCCACTGCAGTGGCTTCAAATCGCACTGCACCACAATTTTCAGTCAACACCTGCTGGTACAGTAAATACTGACTACAGTGGAGCTGTTCGACTAATGTTACTGGATTAAAACACATTTCGGTCAGTATTTTGTATTATTGACTTATATCACAGAAATGTCTTAATATTTGTGTGTATATTGTGTTCATATCTCCTTGTGTGTTTAACGTTAGTTTTAACGTTAGTTTGACTCATCCTTCACAAGCAATCTAGCTCACACACTGCAGCTGACATGTCATCTGAACAGGCCTCGCAGCACTGTAACTAGCCAAGTTAGCTAGGTCTCGCAATGCGAGACTGAACAGCAGTAGGCCTGTCACACTATAGCCACATGTAAGTAGTTTTCAATACTTTGGTTACATTACCGTATTTTATTAACCTGAATTATGTTGCTATATTAGCTTGCAAAGGAGCTATCTGTTGTTAACGCTAATTTATCTCAAAAAGCAGAAACGTTAGCTAACTACTGCCAAGATATGATTTCACTAGAGACCAGAGAGGTGTTGTAAGACGCGTCAAGTGTTGTCATGTGTTTACACTGTCTTACAATGAAACCATATCTGGGCAGTAACATTAGTTAGCTACTGCTTTTTGACATAAATTAGCTAGCTAACGTTAGCGTTAGCAATGGATAGCTACTTTGCGAGCCAATAAAATATAGCCTTGGCAAACAGAATTAAGGTTAATAAAACACGATAACTAGCTATGTAACCAGTATTACTAACTTCTTACAAGTGGCTGGATTGTGACATGTTAGTTGTGTTCGGATGAATATGTTGGATGCATAGCTGGACTTTATCCATGCTGGGCTAATGTTAGATTGCTTGAGAAGGATGACGTTAGTCACACATGGAGATATGTAATTCAAACAACGGTATTGTGATTAACACAACTATTAAGGCATGTCTGTAATATACCGGTCGGTCAATAATATAAAATACTGTAGATCAGTGCTTTCCAACCCTTCTGGTCTGAGGTTCCCCCATAGCCCTGTCATATAAACTCACATACCCCGCCCTAACAATTTGCAATGTGATCACACTATTTATTATATTAAAGTGAATATTCTTACATTTTCATGCAATTGAACTGTAAACATTTAGGTTGGTTTGGTCAGAAATTCTACTAACTAGACCGTTTACTTGAAGTGTGGTTAATGTTTCAAAAGTCATCCATTACTTTTAGCTAATCACTTCAACTGTTAGCTAAGTCAGTAGGCCACTTTTAGCTATTTTTTTTCTACCATTGATTACTTCGCTATATGTTTTAACATATGTGTTGAGCTGTTTTAGCTGATATATTGTTTTAAATCAATCATAATTCAATTATTATTTTGATTAGTTAAGCTGCTCCACAATCTTTCCAAGTTCCCACTGGCTACAGCAGAGATACCCCTTGCTGGGGCATCACTGGGTGCAGTGCGATTTGAAGCCACTGCAGTGGCCGTGGTTTCCTTGGGGATTTGAATATTTTCTAAATATTTAGCTTTACACTTGGTGACACATTTAGATATAACATTTAGATTTAACATTTAACATTTAGATATATATTTAAGATTTAGATTTAGATATATTTAGATATATATTTAACATTTAGATTTAGATATAATATTTAGATTTAATATTTAACATTTAGATATAAATTTAACATTTAGATTTAGATATAACATTTAGATTTAACATTTAACATTTAGATTTAACATTTAACATTTAGATATATATATAACATTTAGATTTAACATTTAACATTTAGATATATATTTAACATTTAGATATATATTTAACATTTAGATTTAGATATAACATTTAGATTTAACATTTAACATTTAGATATATATTTAACATTTAGATTTAGATATAACATTTAGATTTAACATTTAACATTTAGATATATATTTAACATTTAGATATATATTTAACATTTAGATTTAGATTTAACATTTAGATTTGGATATAACATTTAGATATAAAGCCCCAAGTGAAGGAGTTCAAGTACCTTGGAGTCTTGTTCGCGAGTGAGGGGACAATGGAGCGGGAGATTGGTCGGAGAATCGGCACAGCAGGTGCGGTATTACATTCAATTAATCGCACCGTTGTGATGAAAAGAGAGCTGAGCCAGAAGGCAAAGCTCTCAATCTACCGGTCAGTTTTTGTTCCTACCCTCACCTATGGTCATGAAGGCTGGGTCATGACCGAAAGAACAAGATCCAGGGTACAAGCGGCCGAAATGGGTTTCCTCAGGAGGGTGGCTGGCGTCTCCCTTAGAGATAGGGTGAGAAGCTCAGTTATCCGTGAGGAGCTTGGAGTAGAGCCGCTGCTCCTTTGCGTCGAAAGGAGCCAGTTGAGGTGGTTCGGGCATCTGGTAAGGATGCCCCCTGGGCGCCTCCCTAGGGAGGTGTTCCAGGCACGTCCAGCTGGGAGGAGGCCTCGGGGGAGACCCAGGACTAGGTGGAGGGATTATATCTCTAACCTGGCCTGGGAACGCCTCGGGATCCCCCAGTCGAAGCTGGTTAATGTGGCCCGGGAAAGGGAAGTTTGGGGTCCTCTGCTGGAGCTGCTACCCCCACGACCCGACCCCGGATAAGCGGATGAAGATGGATGGATGGATGGATATATATTTAACATTTAGATTTAGATTTAACATTTAGATTTAGATATAACATTTAGATATATATTTAACATTTAGATTTAGATTTAACATTTAGATTTAGATACAACATTTAGATTTAGATATAACATTTAGATTTAACATTTAGATATAATATATATATATATATATATATATATATATATATATATATATAATTTCTGTCTCAAATGTGAGGAAAATGCACTAAATGTGAGGAAAGTGAGCTAAATGTTGAAAATGTATCAGCTAAAAAATTGTAACCGAACTTTTACATAGTTTAGGCCAGTAGGCCTGTAGGCCAGTTTATGTGTGTTTGTAGACCGAGCTTCATACGTTCATCTTCAGCAAATAATGTTTCATTTCTCCGCTTTCTTTTGTCTTTGAGTTATATTTAGAATTTTTACTTTTCAGAATAAAATTTGCAAATTTGTTTTTTGTTTCTTTTAGGCTTATTTTAAAACAGGTCGAACTATGATAATAAAAAATTATGAAACAAAAATCTGTGTGAATACCTTACAGTAAACACTTTTTTAAGTTATCCCTTGTTACCCCACTTACTGAGCGACCCTAAAATCCACATATTTAGGGCCCAAGCGCCGACAGCGGCGAAGGCCCTATTGGAACTGAAGGAAGTATTTTCTGCAAATGAATTGGCTTTTTGAGGGGCTTAACATATTCAAAAACTCACCAAAATTGGCGGTCGCATCAAGTCTGGTGAAAATGTACGTATTTTAAGGGTTTCGGGAATAGGTGCACAAAAATGGCTCGCTAGCGCCCCCTACAAAGTTAAAAAAAATGTAGCCCCTGCAGTGCGTTTAACGTAGACTCACGAAACTTGGTACACATATGTAGCATGTCAAGATGTACAAAACCCGTCATTGGAACCATACCCTAAACCCAACAGGAAGTCCGCCATTTTGATTTCAAAGTTCGAAATTAGTGCAATTTTGGCCATTTCCACATGTCGTACTTTAACGAACTCCTCCTAGAGATTTCATCCAATCAACTTCAAATTCAGTCTGTGTCATCTTAAGACGTTAAAGATGAAAAGTTGTTAAAAGAAAAACTTTTCGTCATAGGATGTGGCCGTGGCGGGGCAGCCATTTTGTGCATTTCGCCATTAAAACAGGAAGTGGGTGTAACTTGAGTGTACATTGTCCAATTGGCTCGAAACTTTTCAGGATTCATAGGAGTCCAACCCTGACGACAAAGAAAGGCAAATATTTACTTAAAGTCATAGCGCCCCCTAGTGGCAACAGGAAGTAGGCCTAAAAGTCAAGGTGCTATACTCCTCCTAGAGATTTCATCTGGCGGACTTCAAATTTGGTCTGTACAATCTCAACACCTTAAAGATGAAAAGTTATTAAAACAAAAACTTTTCGTCAAACGGTGTGAGCGTGGCGTGGCGGCCATTTTGAGTGTTTAGCGATGAATAAAGAAATTGTTGTAACTTGAGTGTACGTTGTCGCATCTGCCCGAAATTTCTCACAATTGACAAGGGTCCAGGTCTGAGGACATCTATAGACCAATATTTACTTTTGGTCATGGCGCCCCCCCGCTGGCAACAGGAAATGCGCCTTATATGACAAACATCATCCGATTTACATGAAACTTATAATGTGTGGTCGACATGTGATACTGATGTATGCATGTGAGGGGGTGTCATATAGTTTAACCACGCCCACTTACTCAGACCACGCCCCCTTTCATAACATTTGAACCGTTTAAGGTAGAGTCTTGTGTGAGGTGTCATTGAACTCAGCAGAGTTCCTTCTTCATTGGTGATGGTTTGGCTCGCCCCCTATGCTTAAGCCACGCCCCTTTCATAACGTTTGACCCATTTAAGGTAGACCCTTGTGTGAGGTATCATTGAACTCAGCAGAGACTTCCTTCCTCATTGGTGATGGTTTGGCCCGCCCCCTATGTTTAAGCCACGCCCCGTTTCATACATGCTAAGGTAGAGACTTGTGTGAGGTATCGTTGAACTCAGCAGGGAGTTCCCTTTTCATTGGTGACGATTTGCAGTGTCTGAGTGCCGCGCAAATGCACAGTTGCAAGGAGCGGCGTCCGCCAGTAACCCCGACGCGCGCAGAGGCCCGAGGGCCCGTCCATCGCTGCTTGCAGCTTTAATTACCTTTGTTTTTTCACCTTTAACAGAATTATTTTCTTTTTTGCGATCAAAGGGTGCATGTAAGGAAAGACCCTTCCTGCTGCATCCAGCAGCTGTTATCTGGCACCACCTGCTTCTCCGTGGAGCCGAGGCCTCAAAGAAGGGGATGCCAGCCCCCAGGCGTAACCCCCAGCAATGTATGTCAGCCATATGCCCTGGCCTGCTGGAGGATCGAGTGCGGCAGAGAAAGAATGGCTCCAGTGTTGGGGTTGAGACAGAGAGACACTTTCATGTCAGGCTGCAGTCAGCTGACCCCAAGCTAGGTCAAACCCCGGCCATGGCGGAAACCATTTTGATGTCAAACATCACGTCGTTTGATAAAAGTAGAGCCACAGGACACAGAGCAGAAGAAAGGACTGCAGGGAATGACGAGGAGTGACGCGTCAGGAAATTAATTAGCGCTGGGGAAAACAGTGAAGCACCTGCCTCTGGGCGTGCAGAGCAGAGCAGCCGTCTGAATCAATGAAGCTGTGTTCGGTTCTCTTTGACCAGCCGGCCAACCTGCGGCGGTTAACAGCATATGAAAGTGTAATGAGATGTCTCTTGCCCGGCTCAACATCACTCCCTCTGTTTAAAGCTAGCCAGAGCTGGCAAGATTGTGATATGATAGCACCAGCTGACACTTTGGGAATTGCAGAGAATTGCCCCCCCCTCCTTTACAAAAAAATAAGAGAGCCGAGTCTGGAGGCGGACAGTGTTTTGGGGGAGATGATTCCTCTGATGGATGCAATATACCTGCCATTCAGTCTAATACTTCTACTGCTCTCAGGCTGAGTTTGATACTGCTCTGTTTCCTCACATCCAGTTTTAAATTATGGTGGGATGAAGAATCACTATTCATTCCAGCTTTTTTGTGGTGTGTTCGAGTTATGTATCATGCAAACATCAGTTTGCTTAACATACACACACACACACACACACACACACACACACACACACACACAGTGTGTATTATGAGCCTGTAAAATAATTCTGTGATTCTCATTCCTTTTAGTTTGTCTTCATCTTTGTTGCTTAGTGCTTGTTGAGGTGTTTTGCCACTGTATTTCCCTCGTCCGTCAACAGTGAACTGATGATTGATGATTTTCGGTTCAGTTTGCTATCTGCTCACTTCTACTTATTCTAAAGAAATGGACAACAAAAAGACACCATTGTGTCATGTTAAAGTGGACACTTGTGGTAGTGACAGCTGTTTCAGCGAAAAGCTCTGATAGACCCACTGCACAATACGTGCTCAGCGCCATACAGCAGACGCAGTTGGAGGCAAACTGCTGAACATAGTGGAGCAATCAGCAGCTAAAGATGCAGATGTTTTTACTCAGGAGTTGGTGGCGACCAAAACAGAGCTACTCTGGGGATTTCTGTGATTAGGAGAAATAATTTCATTTTTGATAGTATTTAAGGCTGAAATTTTTCAACAATATCAGTATATTTATATTCTCAATTTGACTCTATATATCAGGATACGTGCATTTTTTTCATTCATTTTTTCATTCATTTTTTCCATCTGCCTCAATTCTGCACACCCTTATCGTGTCAGATATATACTCAGATATTTTTATATTGTCTTCGTTAGCCTTCTATATTATGATGCCATAATTCTCTCAGGACAATATACTCTTCTGTTCTGTAGCAGCTCAGGATGTGCTCGCTGACCCCACAGAACTCTGGGAACTGTATTTTTAAAACATGTTTAAAACATTACCAGTAACCAGGAGTCACTGAATGAATCAGAGATTAAATATGCCACTGGCTACAGGTCAAATTACCGTTCCATTAAATCAGTTAGTAAAAGAGGGTATAGCTTTAAGAAGACATTATATATAGGAGCTGAAATGGATGTGCACCTGTATATCGCCGCAGAAGATCTCCATATTTGGTCATTTTTATTTCTTTTCATAAATCATCGCTATTGGCCACCCTTTACGTCTGTCTGTGGGTTTCACAAATATTTAAACAGTGACGAGGTAGTTTCGCCTGAGATAAATAGCTTAATGAAATGTTTTTTAATTTCTTCCCATTTCCTGAAAAGCAACGGTTTTGGTCATACAAGGTTCTGGCCCGACAGCGATGATGTACTTGGATCACAAAGATCTGAGGGTTATAATAATCACTTTAAACTTGGATCATTATCGAACCGCTATCACAACCTGTGCTGGGCTGGGAGACTGCGAGAGGTGATGATGTCACTCTTGTTTGGCCAGTTTTGATCTTCACTCCTCTGCGCTAACACTCCTCTCTCGCAGCTTTTCCATCATCTGATATGGTGTTTCATTGATCTGTTTTCTCTCCGGCTTGTTTTGGCATCTCAACATGCAGTCAACAAGAAGAAAAGTCCCAGGGGCAAGCAGTCAGGTGTGACGAGTTGGATCACAGAGTTTAGTGTGTGTTACAGACCAAAGAAATGATATGCATGCTATTAACCAATATGCACGGGTGGCACAGGGGGGGGACAAATAATATGTCAGGGAGGACATTTTGTCAGAATACAGCATAGAAAATATGATAACATAACATAATGTCATTCTGCTAAATAAAACATCACATTCATTCTTAGTTTCACTTTTTTTTCTATAGGCTCAGTCTGCCACTTTTTTTGATAAACAATCCCAGTGCTGGTTCCATTATATCAGAATTTTGGATAGTCGTCATGGAAACATTAATTGGTCAAGTGACAAGGGCTAGGGAGATTGGCAGAACAGGCAGCCAAGTGACAGTACTCTGATCCAATGGAAATCACAATTGTCAGATTGACAGCACTCTAGCCCAATGGATTGGGGGGGGAGGGCAATAAGGGGGAACAATCATATTTCAGAGGGGGGCCGGCGCCACCCAGTGCCCCCCCTTCTAGCCCCGCCCCAACATCACATATTGTGGACAGAGGAACTAATGGCCTGTCTGGCTTGGGAGAAACTAACATATATTGTAAAAAAGAAAGAAAAGAACGTTGCTTGCTTGTGAAGTCCTTACATAGACTTGTTGTCATGTCAAGTAATGGTTTTGAATTGTGATTAATTTAAAACTTTCTGTAACGTATGCAATGCTGTGATCTTATTTAATTTCCTTTCTTCCAAAGATAATGTTCTGTGGATTGGAGATAATAAAGCAATCAATACATACCCAAGATGCTATACCAAAGGCATGCGATGTATGCAGATGTCGCTGGATTAATTCACACTGCTCTCAGTGTCATGCTCCTTTAATTCCTGATTAATGATCACTTAACCTAACTTCCTGTTACTGACATCCTGCGATTCTTAAAGTGACGGCAACCAATGTTTAACATACTAACCTTTGCTGTAACAAAACCCTTCCTGCTTTGCTCCCATCATAACTACGGCGGCCACTAGAGGGAGCCGCCACCATAAAGGTAAATATAGGTCGTAATTGCTGCTTGATCATACTAAAGGCCGTTACAGACCAACCAGATGGCCGACCGTTGGCAGAAAAGGCCGTTGGACTGATCAGTCTCCCTGAATTGGTCAAAAAAATGCCTCGGAACACACCGAAGCGACGAGACGTAATACGTCTCCATAACAGCAGGCGGCGCTAATCTGTATTATACTGATGTGTCACGTGGGTCTGGCTGCTGCTTCCGGATTTTGGATTTTTCAACTGGCCATTACTGGCGACTCATTCAGAATACGATCTCATATTGTACTAAAATAGTTCACTGAAACGTGTTTCTGAAAACATTTTAAGCGAGAAATAGGCCGTGCAGTTGCTGAATCTGTCTTCATTTCAGATCAACAAAGTTTAAATCAGTTTAAAAGATTTTTGTCCGATTTTGAGAGGCTTAGTCACGGTCATCCCGCTTGCCGTTTCCGGTGAGTCCCGACTGCCCTGTCTCTGACTGAGCATGTCAAGTTGGCCAAAATGAAGGTCGACAGCTCCTCCAACGGATGACGGCACAGAACACACCGAACAGACTCGAGTCACTGACCTCGCCAGACTGTCCAACGGCCGATTATCGGCCCGGTGTGTAGCTGCCTTAACACCTGTCACAAACACTTCTGCGTAGCTTACACCAGACTGGGCATCGTCGGTCAGCATCCTTCCCCACTGGACCATCTCCGGTAGCCTTGTTCCGTCCTCTTACGTACTTCCGCTCAAATTTCATTTTCCTTCAGTACAGTACGACTGGGTTTGCGGTATATTCTTGGGTTTTCTCCGACCAAATATTTGGCAGTCCAATCAGCGAACAGAGGGAGTGGCTGAGAATGATGACGTTGAGGTCGTGACGTGCGCTAGTTTGAGTTGTAGTTCCGAAATGGCGGCGAAGAAAGATGCCAGCGAAGCCATTCGGTCCATCGTGGCAACAATGTTGGGCAGATCCAATAGTTTTAAACTTCAACGGAGTACCAGCCTTCAAGGAAGTTAACACAATGGAGAGTGGCCAGACTCTCTGTACAAATGAGATATAGTCTGGTAGGACTACTGCGGTAACTACAGGGTGCCGCCACTATAAACGTAAATATAGGTCATAATTACTGCTTGAACAAATTAGCTCTGGAAGCGTTTCTTGAGGGAAGACAGTCGTTTTAATATTAATCATCTCTCTGTGTTGAAGGTCACATGACTCAAAGTTAAGTTAAAGTGCCCATATTATGAAAAAAACCCTTTTTCTGGGATTTGGGGTGTTCTTTTGTGTCTCTGGTGCTTCCACACGCATACCAACTTTGAAAAAAACCCAGCCATGCTGTTCTGAGTGAGATACGGTTTCTGAATGTGTCCTGCCTTCAGTCTCTGGGTGAGCTGTTCAAAATCAGCACGGCTTGTGATGTCACAAGCCGAAACGAGCTGGCTAACCGCAACCGTTAGCTCGTAGCGTTAGCATGCTAACGCTAATGCTAACGCTAGCATGCTACCTCGTTCTCAATAGCAAAGCACTGCTACAACACACACAAGTTCACCATAATCTACTAAAGAACTACTTACATGTGCGCCCTCATTTAGAAGTTCCCAGCTAATCCTGCCTTGTCACTGACTGAAGTTGGAGAAACAGCCTTTCTTTTACTGTCTATGGAGCTAGCTAGCTGACATGATCTACATCTGAGCTACTGAGCATGTGCGAGTGCAATCAAAGATAGTACAGAAGAAGAAGAAAAGAGGTCTCACTCTGTAGCTAAAACAGAGACCAGGTGAAAAGAGGATCTGCAGCAGTGAGAGAGAGCTGTGCAGTACAACAAAAATATGGTGTTTTTTGAAAATTAAACCATGTAAACCTATTCTGGTACAACCTTAAAATACGAAAATTATGAACCTGAAAATGAGCATAATATGGGCACTTTAAAATACTTAACAGCCTTAACAACAAAACAATATAAATTCACAAGTTGAAATCAATGTCTTAAATTCATAAGTTGAAATCAATGTTGTACAAACCACATCCATTCATCACAAACACTCCTGTGTGGCATACCTCAGGCGGGACTTGAACTGACGGTGTCTGGTCGACGCTTGTAGTCCTTTCCCACTGGGCCATCTCCGGGTATTATTAACACAAAGACCCAAAGAGTAAAAAGAAACATCACCTCTTTCAACCTTCAGAGAAACTTTACTTCTACTGCCCCTTAAACTATAAACCCATAAACTAAACTAAACTAAGTGATATGGAATGCTTTTCCATCCAACACTTGACCAATTTAAGAAAGCTGTTAAAGGTTTGCTTTTGTCCGTGCATGTCTTTGTAAACAACCCATGTAATTCCCAATGTTATTTTATTTTTTGCGTTTTTGCTCAGTTGATCTAATATTGTGTGTAATGGTGTGTAATTTTAGTTTTTGGCTTTTTTTTCTTATTTATTTTTTCTTTTGAGTATTTTATTTTTTCTTTCTATTTTAATTGGATTATGCAAACTGAGAGTGCCCAGATTTTTTTTTCATCTCTTCATCACATATTCTGTTGATTATGTGTATATGTGTATATTAATCTGTATTATTTGTGCATGTGTAAACCAATAAAGTAAAAATAAAAAAGGGACTTTAAGTTTTCCGTCCCATTCAGCACTTCACAACAATGTTCTATATTTCAATTTAGGTTCAAATTCAGGAGTTGCTCCACATCTGCGGCTGGGAATCAAAAGAAGGATTGGAAAAACTGTTTTAACATGAGTAAAAATTGACATGCTAATGTTACCATTAATTAGCTCGTTCTTGTTTCCTTACTGCGTCGCGAGTTATAGGAGCTCAGCTGGGAGCTTCATGGAGACAGCTAATGCTAACGTTAGCTGCCCTTGAACTGTCAGAGTCGGCTTAGACGTCATATATTAACTTCTAAAAGCTGTATTCTCAGTTCTCAGTGACAATCTGCAAGAAATAGGTTGCTAATAAGCCGCTAAAATCATTTGTGACAGCGCTGTTATCAATGCCGTTAGCATGGTGGCTAACACTAACGTTAATTACTTTTATGACATATAGTTTCATCTGTGCTTGGTCCCTGTGCTAGCCGAGCACCTTTATAACAGATCTGCATCACTACAATTGTTAAATATGTCAATAAGTACAAAAAAGTATATTTGCCTCTGAAATGTAGTGGAGTAGAAGTGCAACATTTCTCCAGTATGTCTGCTTATGCAGCCTGGTTTTCATATCGATAAAAGTCCTCATGTCCCCTTGTGTAATATTTTAAAGCGTGCCATCAACAACTCTACCAGTAAAGCAAGGGAGTTGCTTTGCTGTGAGGATTATGACAATTATCACATGTAAGACAACAAAGACTGCATACAAATGAGCAGCTGCAGACAGCAGGCAGGCCAGAAGGTAATAACCGGACAAATGGATTTTTTTCCCCAGCAGACTACTGTCAATAGTTTCTAAATAAAGACAAGCCTAATAAATTTCATTAGAGAAAAACTAGGACACGAGTTGATTAGCTCACCCGTGGCTTTGCATCTTCAATGAATTAATAAAGTGAATTAATGAAAAGAAAGACATGAATATTTTTATTTTTCAGAAACACACTTTTTGATTTCATTTTGAAATTTAAAATAGCAGTAGTGATCTATGAGCCATGTTGGAGATTTGGAGCTATTCTAAGGCCTAGTCCACACGTACACAGGCATTTATATATATATATTTACATATATAAATAGAGTTTTTCCTCCTTTGATTAAAAAAACCATCTCGTCCACACAAGCAAGGTTTAAAAAACCTCATGAAAACGTAAAAACACGCTATCAAGTACTGTCAAGAGCATGCCAAACCAACAGGTGGCGATATAACCCTAACCGTTAAGCCATGTTGGCCAATCAGAAGCCTGAAGGTCGGAATTGAACGCGCGGCCGCTGCATCGAGAACTGAGCCTCAACATATGGACACACGCTCTACCACTTGGCCACTAAGGCACCCAAAAACAGCTTGTTTTGACTAACTTTACTGGATCATAACATATGTAATACCCCTAGACACTACATGTTATTCACATACATCCTGGACTATATATCTGAACATTTCACATACTTTAGATACTAAACTTTTTGCACAATCATCAACATCTTTGCACATCATGCACTAAACCATAAATCATTCTTTTCTTATTGTTAAAACAGTTATATTGTGCACATTTGTTCATTTATGTTACGTTTCTTATACATTTATTGTTTATTTCTTTTTAATATGTTTATGTTTATGTATGCACCATCCACCAAGGCAAATTCCTTGTTTGAACCCCTCCCCATCCAAAATCTAACGGCATAAAAAGTTTCTTCCTGTCTGCAGTCAGCCTCACCAACACTTTTTTCTCATGCAACAGTTATTTTGTATGTATATATTTGTTTTTCTGTATTTATTCTTTATTTCATATTAATGTTTAATCGGTTTGTTTACTTGTTTGTTTGAGAGAAATTCCTCATAAATGTAACTTATTGTGGCAATAAATCCTTTTCTGAGTCTGATCATCTTGTTGCTGTTTAAATTGGTTCCTTGTTCTGCTACATTTCAGCGTTTGAGTGACGTACACCACCCACCTCAACTCTATCACCTCCATGGGAACCAGATGTCCAATGGGTCCGTCCATTGAGCTCATCAGGAATTACACTGCGAGCTGGATTTGGACCAGCTCTACCCTTACTAAGTCTTTGTTTAAAGTGCTGCCTGAGCTCCTTATAACTAGTAAACAGGAAGTCACTGTAACATCACAAGCTGTAGCACAACTTACACAATAGCTGTGTTCGAAACCGTTCCCTCATTCACTCACTCACGATTTCTAACACTACACTGAAAACATGGTTGCGTCAGTATATGCACCGGTTATTTGTGTGACGGAGGCGGGCGCGCCCAGCATCATGTAAACAAACCGAAACAAAAACACTTTTCCGTAAAAGTCCCGTTTACATTGATGGTCAGCTAAACGTAACGCCTCGAGAATGAGTTTAAATACTCCTTCGGGATTTCAGGAACTTCAGAGAGTTGAGACGGCAGTGCACAACAACACTTCCCGAGGCTATTTTGCAGCAGCACCATTGCTCCATCCGGCACTTAGCACCGCCCAAGACGATTGTGATTGGTTTAAAGACATGCCAATAAACCAGAGCATGTTTTTCTCCCATCCCAGAATGCTGTGTAGACTAGCCAGACCTTCCTCTGCAGCGCTGCGGAAGCCTCATGAAGGAACTTGTTTTGGTGGAACATGTGTCCAAAAGTAGTTTTAGTCGTGCAACAGAAAACTCAGATTGGACAGACAGTCTAGCTAGCTGTCTGGATTTCTGTACAGATCATGGCGTGACTTCCCTAGTTAAATAATAATGTTATGATGGGGGGGGGGTCTAATCACCAAAGACTCCTCCTCACACATATCTCTTCAACTTTTCCTCACATGCACATGACTACACAACTAATTCGTTTTTAATAGCTCTTTGAGACCTTCTTTCAATTAGAGTCTAATGATTTAAAATTACTTAATGTTAAGTGTATTATTTTAAATATTAAGAGCATGTCGAGTGTGGGGAGGAATAAATGATATTCCTACGGTGATGCGAGGCATTTGAACCCCCCTTTGCCGACATGTACGCTGTGCTTGTTTTCCTTTGTCTTTGTTTTTCCTGTGGAAAAGACCAATAACGTTGATAAAATATGAAACATACTGTCATACTGACTGACCCAGAGACACATTTCTATGCGAGAAAAAATGGGTTTTCAAAGTCTTCCCCGTCCCCAGCAAAAGTAACAATCAACTTCCAGATCAATTAGCATTCAGTGTCAAATCTTATGTAGTTTGCACTAAGCCGGGCTGCATATTATTGAGGGGGATGATAATTGTTGCCTTGCGGTGGTTTGATGTTGCTCGCTGACTGTCTGACTGCCACTGATATGTACACATACATGAGCGGTAATTACTAACGAGCACATAAAGACACATGTAGAGTGAGTGACACTGACTATTAACACACACGTGCTACACACAGACTCCTTTTTTCTTGTGCCTTTCAGAGGGGCCCGTGTGCAACCCCCCCCCCCACCACCACCCCCCACCCCCAGTCGGAATAATCCGTCTCCATCATGTCGACACAGCGCTCCATTCGCCAAGATTGTCACACTCGCTAATTACTCTTTAAGATAATCAGCCCGTGTGGCTGGAGATGCAGCTCCCCTCCACGGCTCTGTCTTCCCGGGGAACTAGAGGTTTAATCTGTAGCGAGATCAGAGCTACACTGGGAGCGGGAGGAGGCGGATGGAGGGAGGCGGGTGTGGAAATGAGAAGGAATTTGGGTATCTTAACAAACTCTTAATTACGTTCTCTATCCTCTGCTGGTAGCAGGCGTAAATGGCGGTCCCCAGGGAGCCTCTGATCCACTTTCTGATCTGCGGCATTCACAGCCGCGCCGCTGATCAAAAAGACGGAGCGGCCTAGATGCTTCAAACACATGGGACCTTTTCTCCAGCGTGGAACTCGTAGCTTGTCATTGAGCGGAAGTTTGAATTGTCAAAATCCGTGCTCAAAAAAAGGAAAAAGGGAAGAAAAAAAAGTCCCTTGAAAGACGAGAAGGAAGAAAAAAAGAAGAGAATTTGAAGAGAAATAGGGAGTGTTCAATGCTCATCAATTGATAATGAGCATCCATGCAACGTGCTGAAGGCGGTTGTCCCATATATGAGGCAGAATTCATTGGAGATGACCTCCACCCACGTTCTCGCTGTTCTAATACAGCAGGCACAGCTTTGATGTTGGCCATCAGCTGGATCCCCGGGGAGGCTCTGCTATAATAAAGTGCAGCATTGAGCACGCTGCGACACACTCGCCAGCAGGAAGTCCCATCAGTCCGTCCCAGCGTCTCTCCGGGAGCCGCACGGGGTCAGGAAGCCACCGAGACCGGATCACGACACGGAACTGTACACTTTAAGAAAAAAACATCCTTAGAAAAACGGATAATGTACTGGCAGAAAACTACCAGTACCTTTTCCGTTAAGTTTACGGACATTTCTTTTTATCCAAAAAAGGAAAATTCTCAAAATTTAAAGTATTTTCTCTATGCCTTTAACGGACATTTCTGTTCATCCAAAAATCTATATACAGAAAAACACCTGAGAAAAATCCTTCCTGAAAATTCCTTCATATTAACACAGAATATTAGCCCGTAGTTCTACGTTTTTTCTGACAGTGTATGTCCAATAATCAGCAGTGTTACACTTCACATCCTCTGTGGATAAAACATGAAGTATTAATGTACAGAAAGAATATGCACGCTGTGGAAAAAAACGCTTTAGGGCTTTAGGGCTGGGCAATATATTGATATATGTGATATATGAGTAGATATCGTCTTAAATTTCATAATATCGTGATATCTGATTTTCTCCATATCGCCCAGCTCTAATTTGATGGGGTTGTTTTTAAGTCTGCATGCTTCTTTATAAGTTGAGACTAATATTGATATCTTAGGCTCATGCCATAACCCTGAGAGAAGCTCATATCTGATTGGCTGGCAGGTCTCCATTAGGATTGCATAACTGCAAACATTAAACAAAGGGCCACAGTTTGACCACCGTTTTAAATGAATGCACAATGTATATTAAACTGTACAAGTAACCATAGCAACAATACCTCTGCTTGATATCTCTCACTGCAATGGACCAACAGTAACCATCAGTTAACTAACTTCAAATACATAATGTAAATGGTTTATGATTTGATGCCAGCCGACCTTGTGTGGAGTGGCCAGGGCCAGGGCCTGGTAATAGACTCGGACGTGTCCTGATGAAGAAGATGAGATATTTCAGGGGAGGGGGGGGTTAAGCCATTTTTTTGGGCATTTTAAATTAGTTAAAAGTAGCCCCTGACATGCTTACATTTTGAATGGCATCTGTTTCAGTGAAGCCATTCGAGTCCCGATCCTACCATTCCTGGTTTCGACTCACCTCCACATCTCTGTACAAACGCACCAGCCACTGCTCCACAAAAAGCCACAATTAAAAATGTGGCTCTCTTTCTCCTCATCCTCGTTATCGTTTGCTCATGAACTCGCTTCCACTGACTGCACATCGACTTATTAATTAAACTGTAAACGCTGACTTCAGTGGCCTCCATATCTACTTTCGTATGACAGTGTAATGGATGTGACGTCTTTCTGTTATTCTTCTTTTGCACATGCGGGTCGGTTCAGTTGGACAGTGACCAGTTCACAGTGTAATCTGATATGGGCCACATTTAAAAAATAATGCGAACAGCCAATCGAAAAACTCTGATCTGGACTGTAAATAAGAATTTAGCCCACTTTGGACCAAAGATTCACGTATAGACCAAACCGTTTTAAAACTTTGCAGGGAAATGTTTCAGCGGTCTGAACCGGCCCGTCTCAGCTCGATCAAAGCCAGCTGATGGCGTCGCTGCGACTCAGCTGGTCAAGTCTCCAGAGGCTGGTTTTAGAACGTAAGGGGCGTCACCTGTTTCAACAGCCAATAGAAAAGTCTGCTGGTCAAGTCAGTTACGAATTGTCAGCTGGTGGAAGTGGCAGAGTTCTAGAGGGAGGCTCAACGAGCGCCCACATGCACGTGTACGTGGTCGAACGAGCTAGAGAGTGACTGAAGAGAGGGCGCGGTGTTAAAACAAAGCAGGGAATCAGAGAAATACAATTTTTAATAAAGTTTTCCACATTTCATCACTAGTAGAAATGCAACTGTATGTTCACACCGCAAGTCTTAATGCTTAATTTAGATTTTTTGCTCAGATCCGAATTTTTGTTTGGCTGTTCAAATTACCTTTTAAAATGTGGCCTATATCAGATTCCAGTGTGAACTGTGTGCGGTTTCGAACTGACCCACATGCGCAAAAGAACAATAACAATGACATCAGACGCAGCACGCTGCTGCACTAACATTAGGGAGGTTATGGAGGAAGTCAGCATTTTTGCTTTTTTTTCAAAAACGGAGAGGTTACGGTGTGATCCTTCTAGTTTTGATTGAATTGAAGTATCTCCCCATACACTAATTAGGTCTAACACCTCCCTCTCCCTCCATTGACTTGCTCCATCACTGTTCTCCATGTTGTAGGGTTAGTCAAGTGTTTAATAGTACCGTCTGTGTCTAGGATTAACTCCCGCCGGCGCATAATTGTGACAAATGTCGATGTAGGTTGACGTAAAAGTCGCATCAAATCCCCCTTGGTTGTTCACACTGCGGCCGCATTGAAAATAATCCGACCTGGGTCTGATTCAGGACCACATATGGAAGTGGTCTAAATCTGATTTGAAAAAATCAGATCTGGGCTAGATTTGAGTGTTCATACGACTTCTGAAGAAGTCTGACCTGGTCTGACCACTTTTGCCTGCAGTCTGAACGTATCCTATTCTCACTATCTCTACCCTCATTCACATTTTAAGATGCTACAATTGACATCCAGCTGCATGATACTACGTTTACACGTGGCCGTTATTTTCCTAAACTGACATTTCAACCTCTCCGGTTTCAAAAATAACATCGTGCACAGCTGTCAGTTTTCAGAAAAGTGTTCATTTACACGTACCCGTGTATATATGCCGTCAATGCCATCGAGAGCACGCCAGACCTGTAGGTGGCGGTGTAACGAGAAGGTCAAGAATCGTTTTCAGGGGTGAATTCTCCGTTTGGGTGTAAACGAAGGGCACAAACGAAGGGAAATGTCTCTGTTTTTCAAAAATAACCACGTACGTGGAAACGGGGCATAAAAGCCTAAAAGGAAGTGAGACCTGTACAGTGTCATGGAGATAGTAACACCGTCTCGTCGTGAATCTTTGGCCTGAACTGGACTTAATAATAGTAATTATAATAATAATAATACATTTTATTTATTTAGCGCTTTTCAAAGTACTCAAAGACACTTTACAATAAAACCATAGTAAGTAGGCCTACAATAAAAGCAAATGAAGCAATCAAACAACAACAAAAAACATAAAAAAACAAGCAATCAAGTGAACCAATAAAACCAGCAACTAACAGTAGATGAAATGTGATATTATTATAGGGTGAAGGCTATTCTAAAGAAATGGGGTTTGAGAAGTGATTCGAATGTGTCCAGATCAGTGGTTAATTACAGTATCACTTCTATTTTAACAACCTAAGATTGTTACCTATTACCATGAACTTGCAAGTGATTAGCTGTTTGCATTAAGACACGGAATGGTATCAAGAGTGTAACTACTTTCAAATGTTTTCATAAGCTCACAGTAATGAAGTCTGTAAGAAGTGATACGTTCGCCTGTCCTGACAGTCCTATTGTTGGATTCATACAGATCTGCAGACAAAACTGATGGATAAAACATGGTGTCTTCCTCTTTGTGTTTTTTACGTAAATAATTATCAGTTAGATGTGTGTAATTACAATCTTCCCCTAAACAGACACTAGAATTTAACATCAGACAAATAAAACAGTATCTGCCATCACGTTTCAGGGCTTCATTGATAAAACTAAATGGGATTTTAGTGTTGGTGCATTAATAATACGGCATTTTACATAGAATGTCTGTGTCTTTTGTTAGACTACAATTACTATAGGATCTCAATATGGTCTCAATATTTGAACTCAAAGGGGACTGATTAGTAGTCAGAACAGTTTCCTGGGATTCTGTTTCTCCCTAATATTGCCCCTACAGACCCTACACATTATCATACAGTTTATGCAGATAGCATGCACTGGTACAGAGCTCGCATATCAGCCTACAACCTTTGTCAGATCACAAAATGTCATACCCTGTGAAATATGGGGACGGCTCTGAACTCGCTGCAGAAGAACATGAGATATTAGGGAGAAAAAGTGCATTAAGATGCTTCGGTTGTAAATATATATGAGGCGGGAGAGAGGGAAAGAGGGAGAGGGGGGTGTAGGTTTTTAAGTTGCTGTCACCAGGCTGTCACCGTGTCTGTCAGAACAGATCCATCACAGCTCTGACACGTCAGGCTCCACATTTGCATGGAGTGCAGCAGGAGCTCGTCCTTATTATGCATCCTGTCTCACACTAACCTTCCTCTCTCTACCACATGAACTAACTAGCATCCGAGAGGCATATTTTATACAAAGGCATGAGCTGGGGATGATGGAGAGCTGATACTGCTTTCTGACTATGTGTGTGTGTGTGTGTGTGTGTGTGTGTGTGTGTGTGTGTGTGTGTGTGTGTGTGTGTGTGTGTGTGTGTGTGTGTGGCCCCGGGTGCCCCCGGGTGCCGCCATCTTCCCAGGTGTATAGGGATCAGCCATCTTTTCAGGTGTGCTGCTGCTAACTGCTGCTACTGCAGGCTCACGCCACACACACAGCAACGGAGGTGAGGGGGCAGTGAGGACACAGCCATGTGAGTGTGTGTGTGTGTGTGTGTGTGGCACAGTATGGCGGTGCAGATGCAGTCAGTCCCTCAGTGAGGAAGAATCCGCTGGGACAGACACAGCTGTGGTATGGCATCGTGTTGCTAACGAGGCCTATCACACAGGCGCTAGACACACACACAAACACAAACACACACACACACACACACACACACACACACACACACACACACACACACACACACACACACACACACACACACACACACACACACACACACACACACACACTCAGAGAACCCCAAACTGAGATATGGGGTGATAAAGTGATCTTCTTCATCAAATACACTCTGATAAACACACATGTGTACACACATAGGAACATGTATAAAAACACATGCATTATATACATACACACACACACACACACACACACACACACACACACACACACACACACACACTATCTCCTGTAAACACTCACACACACAAACAAGCACATGCAGCCACATACATACACTCAAACCCAGATGATACACTCTCCGCATGTACTCCCTTATGTACACACTGACAGACAAACACATACATTAACATACACACACACACACACACACACACACACACACACACACACACGTATATATTTATGTGTTCTCTCTAGAAACATTCATACACATATACGTGGACACATAGGCCTCACACACACGTTTATGTGCACACGCATGCAGATGCTTACACCCCGACACATACAGCTAATGATGTCTCTTATACGTATATTTCCATACTGATGTTAACTGTTTGACATATGAGCTGCTATGATGACTGTTAGTGTGAAAACCTGGTAACTTCACTTCTGATGATTTTCATGTTGTTATTTTTGTACTTTGGGCCATCATTTCTATCTGTATTAATAACATTGTAGTAAGTTAATTGGTAAGATTTCGGAACGAGGGGTCATCGCTGAAGGAAACGTCAGAATGATGAATGAGAAAAACTTTGAATGCACCACGAGGCTGTAGGTTACCAGTTTCATTGAACGCACGGTCTGTGTTTTTCCGACAACGGCAGCTGCAGATTGTTGAATCCTCTACAGTAAAATACAGTCACACTTTACACCGTTTAGCGTTAGCTGTCAGCATTGTAACCGTGTTTAATCCAGCTAATAGCTAGCGGTAGGCTAACGTTAGCTGCTGTTGAGTATAGTGTTAACTAGCGTCACGTGCAGCGATGTTTCTGTTGCCTGTAACGTCTGTTTCAGAGCATCAGAGAGAAGTGCAGGCATATCAGTGGCACCGAAATGAGGAGCTGAAATCCGTGTTGCTATTCGGTCTGGTAGAGCCATGTCATGAAGGCACCTGTGCCGTATTAGCACCGGATTTCGGTACCCAACCCTATTCAGGAAGAAGATTTTTATAAATAAATGTTCCAATCAATGATCCAGGCAGCGTATTCTCGTCTCCCTCCTTCATTTTACAGTCGAATGGAGGCTAGAATGGCTCCGGGTCAAACGTCAATATGGAATGGATTAATCTGCGTTATTTTTTTGAAAGTGTTATTTTTTCTCAGATTACTTAATCTAAATGAATGCGTTATTTTGACAGCCCTACTTTAAACCAATCACAATCGTCTTGGGCGGTGCTAAGCGTTGGACGGAGCCACGGTGCCGCTGCGAAATAGCCTCGGGAAGGAACTTGTTTTGGTGGAACATGTCCTCGTTAAAAAGTAGTTTTATTCGTGCAACAGAAAACTCCGATTGGACAGATAGTCTAGCTAGCTGTCTGGATTTACCCTGCAGAGATCTGAGGAGCAGTTAACCATAGTCCTCACAAATCCATCACAAAGAAAGCAAAAGGTAAGAGCCGGCCAAAAAAAGTGAAATCCTGCAGAATTTCCGACGGCAGTCTAGCAATCGCGGAAGTGGAATGTCTTCGATATAGACTACCTCCAAATAAACTGGTTTAAACATCTGGCTGAACTTTTGGTTTGCGTAAAACCTCTTTGATCGTCTGACTGCTTGTGCTTCTTGCCCCATCATTGTAGCGATGTTTCAAGTTTTGGGCAGTTACTTCGCTAAGTACAACGTTATTATAGCTGCCAGAAACCTTTTCTACGTCCATTGTTTATATACAGTATGCTTGCATTTCATTTTCCTAATACTGTAGAGCTTTAACGGTACGAGTATTGGTCCTGAACCGTTTTGCTACAGGATGTTCGGTTTGGTAGGAAAAACTGGTTGGGTACGCCCTGTGACCCAGTCACGTTAAAATACGTCTACTACTCACACATGCCCAACAGAAATTCTGGAACATGAGTTTTACCCTGCGGTTTTGGCAGTGCATTAGTTGTTGTTAATCAGCTGTAGCATGCTAGTCGGCTTATCCAGGTTAGTCAAGCTCAATTTACAATTGGACTTTTTTTCAATTTGAATTTGTGACACAATTTGTGTCAAACTGTATGTCGACATTGTTTTACTGAAGTCGGTTGTGTCTGTGGAAACACTTTGTCCTAGAGAATACCGAATTAAAGTTTATGGTCAAAGTGTTTGAGCCCTGCTACAATATGCCTTCACATTTATTGGGCCTGCCCTGCACAAATGAACACAAGCTGCAGTTCAGGAGTCATCAACAGGATAGAGTCTTATGATGGAGCATTTCTGACATTAGTGTTATTTTTTTTTTGTTCATTGTTTTTTCTTGTTGACAATATGACAGTATTTGAGTGCCTTAACTGTTACAGTAAGAATTATGGCCAATGTTATGGCCAATTACCCACTGTTGAATGTTTATACTTTTAAAAAATAAAAATATTTCTGTGACCCCAAAACCGAGGTACACAGAACTGTGATTTTTGTGTAGCGTTACACCCCTATAATACTGCAATTCTGATTCTCCATATTGCAGTTTTAGTATTGCTGTTTCTCACTATTTTACTATACATACGACATCTACTGTCTGTCTGTCTGTCCTGGAAGCGTGATCCATCAGATGCACTTGCTGGGCTTTCTTACTTGTTAAAGGTTTTTTCCTTATCCAAATCATGGGTCTAATGACAGAGAGGTAACTGTTAAATCATATGAGGCAACTTTGTGATTTGTGATTTTGGGCTACATCAGTGACAAATAATCTGCTTTAAAAAAAACAGCTTTTTTATAGTGCTAAATTATGATTTATGGTTCTGCGGAGGCGCCATGCAGAGCTTTAGCCGTAGCCTACGTAAGGTTCATACTTGTGCGTTGGTGTGTGCGTCGATCTCTTTAAGAGAATAGCAGGGCTGGCGTGTGTGTGTGTGTGTGTGTGTGTGTGTGTGTGTGTGTGTGCGTGGGGAGTGTGTGGTAGCGCCAGTGAGAGTGACGGTGATTATCTTCAGAGCGAGTAGCTACTCTAGAGTCCTAGTGAGAGAAACAAAGTGTCTCCCCTGATCTTTCTGACCACGGTGGGAAGTCTGGAGCAGGAGAAGTTAACCCTCTCCTTGATGTCGCCGTGTTGTTTATGGAGAAGGAGAACCAGGAAATGAGTCGGGGGAAATGCAACGCTACCAAGCCACGGCTGAGCCACGTGTAGTTAGATTTTTCGAGAGGTGACGTCAGGCTACGGCGTAGGGTCTGTGTCTCCATGTTCCTACGTACGTAGCCATGGCGTAGATTTAACATATGCAAGAGATACAAGGTTTTCACCTGACACCAGTGTGTTTGTGTATGCAAATACCACACAGATACACAGAAAAACATGTTCTTTTTTGTTTTTATTTTACGGTCACCAGATGAGCAGATACATCATTTTAGAAAAAAAATTGATATTTGCAAAAAAATTATAATACAATTTTTTCAATATAGATTATGTACAGAATGAAATGTAGTCAAACTGAAAGCATTCTGCCTCTTTGTCATCAAGAAGACAAAGCAGTGAAGGGGTCTGAGCAGTCCTCCATAGACCCATCTCCCTAACCAATAAATATAAACTGTATATATTATGTATGCTGCATTCATCCAGGCATGGACAATACCAGGGCAAGTTAGTTCTCAACAATATTTCCTTAATCATTTCTTGAACATCACTGTGATACACGCACACACACACACACACACACTCGCACACCCACGAGAAGCTTGACACACAAGTGCACACAGGCCAGAGAACAAATTACAGTTGGGTTACAACAATGGGCCATCTTAACTCATGAAAAGGTAAGAAAAAAAGCAAATAAACGTGTATGGAAATACCCGTCATTGTCCTTGATCGGGAGGGAGAAGTAGCTTTCTGGTCAAAGCTCGCTGGAGCTGGCTGAGCAGCACTTGACATTTGGCCTGATTCAAACAGCCAATTGTACAGAAAGCTACCGAGCTGGAAAATCTCTCCCATTCTCAAAATCCTGCCTACTCATGTAGCTCCCTCCCCCTCGCTCAGTCTCCCTGTATCTATCTACCTTTCTTCTCTCTCTTGTTCCTATTTTTTGTATCTAGAGTGGGACAGGTGCCAGGACAAGGGCAGGCGAATGCTCCCCTCTGGGAATGAAGAAAATAAAATGCACACGAAAGCTTCTATCCATGCTGTATTGAAACAGGACAGACAACTGCACAATCACAGAACGAGCACAAGAAAAGACGACAGCAAAGTAAAGCTATGGCCAGGGCAGGGCGGGGAATGCTTGTCTTGAGGACTTGAAGGACACTATGAGCACGCCGCTAGCCAGCCACTTTACCTTGTCGCTGGGCATCACCTCTCAAAAATCACCCTCCTTGTTCTTGGCGGGAGAAAGAATTATGACTTTGTGCCGATGAGCGAATACACACACTTGCATAAATCATCCATCTTGTTTGGCGGTTAATTACTCTTGTTTACCCTCCGAGTAACCTCGGGATGGGGCGGTGTGATAGGAGGAAGCCTGGGCAGAGGAGATAGCACCAAATGGTAATCTGCTGACGCTGTTCATCAGTGTGCAATTCGCAGGAGTAAAAGCACATAGTGGGCTTGAACCTGGGTGTTAGTGAATTAGACAAGGTTGACTGGGGTCTGACGACGGCAGCTCCATCAACATCCTGGCCTGACCACAGCTGCTCAGTGAGCTGTTCTGGGGTCAGCCGGTGAAGGAGCCACGCTGAGGCAGCCCAGCGCAGGCCAATCACAGAGCTCCTCAGGATGTACAGCAGGCTCTGATCGTTGCTTATTTCATTATGGGGAAAGCTACATAAATCCACAAAATGGAGAGGAAGAGGCACAGAGGGAATATTTGCATTTCTCCTTTCCTATCATCTCCCCTCAGTGCCCCCCTCTCCAACACCAGCCCTTTCAATCCCTCCCCCCATTTAGTGCAGAGTGACTTTAATCATCACTTTCGCCAAAACACATTAAGCCGGTGTGTCCAGAGTTGAGGAGAGAGAGGGGGGGTTGAAAAAACACAGAGTGGCGCATTAGATTTGCAATAGTGATGCATTACTCTGGCATTACTTTGGAGATTAAAGATGGGACGTTGCATTTCATTGTAGTGGTGCTGTTGGTTGCCTGATGTATGGCTGTCCTCCTGCACTGAAACGAACCAGGGAGAGAAGACCCTGGTGTTCCTTCCTTCCTTTTTCTCCTTCTATCCCTTTAGTTCTTATTCCCTCTTCTTCTATAAACCTTTTTTCTTCATCCTTCAACCCTCAAAGCCTTCCCTGCCTTTTAACCCCCAATCTAAAAACACCTCTACATTAAAGATATTTATGCAACTGTTTGATCAAGTTCTCAAGTCAAAAACAACACCTCCTTTGTAGGAGATAATACTGTAGAGTGGATTGCATACATTAAATTTAAGCCAACACACATTGTGACTTTTCCTGGTCTTTGTGTTACTGCATCTGTGTGAAAAGGATGGATTTAAAGTGCTTGAGAGCTTAGGACAGGCAGGGTGAGATTGCAAGGAGACCATAAAAAACAAAAACAAAGAAAAACTGAAGGGCATGAACAAGGGGTGCTTTAGGACTGGGCTAATTTGGGGGCAGGTTCAATATGGAGACAGAAGGCTTTATAAACAGAGTGGGGGAGAAAGAGAAAGAGTAGGATGTGAGGGTGTACGTAGTCCTCAGGAAACAAAATGACAACACGTATTTTGTTCTAAAGTCTCAGAGAAACAGCATCACAGTCAGTCAGTCCAAGGGTACAGCCCACCAGCAGCCTGGCCCAGTGGGTGAGCTTTCTGGTCATGTGTCAATCCAAACCTTTGGGCCTGGGTTCACCCTGGCACCCAGCTCTGGTTGCTGTGTGCTGATGGAGGACAAGCAAATGCCCCCAAGCTCATGCCCATCCCCATGCCCATGCCTTGGGACAGAGAGCCGTCAAAGTTGAAGTCTATGCTCTCTGTGTCCATAAAGTCATTGAGCAGGATGGAGTCTACATCACAGTCCAGGCTACTAGCAACATTCTCCATCTCCAGATTGGCAGCCATTCTACTGTGGGAGTTGTGCTGTTGCCCCTGGTAACCAGTGTTCCCTGGCTGGTGGTTGTTGTGGTAGTAGCCATGCCAGGAGTCAGTCATACCCTGATGGTGAGCACCGGGGTAAGGCTGGTGACGGGGGTGAGGTGCAGACGCCAGGCGGCAAGGGTCCTGGGGAACATCCATGACCCCGGCGGGGTTGGGTGGCAGGGATGGCGATGTTGGGAGGTGTGGTCGGGGCCCATAGTGGTTAGAGGTCTTGAGGCTGTAGGGCTGCAGGATGTCGGTGCTTACCCGTGGGGAGAGGGCCTGGGGGTGAGGCCCACTGTGCATAGGGTTATGGGGGTTGTGGTTGTGCATGTGACTCTGGCTGGAGGGAGGGTTGTGATCATGTCTGGCGTTTACTTTGTTACTGTGACCGTGCTCGTGACTCGGACCATAGTCATGGGCAGGGTGGGGCTTGTGGCTGTGGCTGTAGTCGAGGCTGGCTTGGTGTTTGTGACCCTGATTGTGGTTCTGACGGTGGGTTGTGTTCTGGTCATGGACTGAGCCATGGCCATTGTGTAGACTAGGATTGTGAGCATGCTCCTGGCTGTGATTGTGGTTATGATTGTGGCTGCGATTCTGATTGTGGCTGTGCTGGCTATGAACGCCATTGGTCCCCTGTGTCATTAGTGTGTGTGATTCCCGTCCCGGGCCCAGCACTGTGTCTTTGTTGCAGTACGGAGGTCCCTCAGTAAGCAGACTTTGTAGAGCGTTGTTCTCTGAGTAGCCCCTCATTTGGCGCTGGAAGCTGACTGGCTTGTTCTCCTGGATGGTCTCCATGGGAGTGTGATGCCGGAGCATGCCCATGGAAGGCTGTCCATACATGGGCCCACAGTAGGAGCCCTCTGCCTTGGGCGCAGGCACGTAGGGATAACCGTTGCATTTGATTTGCTGTGGCTGGGGGTAGCCACTCTCATCTAGACTGATAGCCCCTGTCAGGTCAGTCAGCTGGGGCAGCTCCACGGTTGGACAATGGCCCCCAGTGCCTAGGGCCGGGGAGCGGGTGCTGGTGGGGCTGGGGTACAGTCGAGGGGAGGCTGAACAGGACAGTCCACCCTCCTCCGGTTCGTCAGCCTCCGCCTCAGCCAGAATCGGGGACAGGCAGCCACTTAATGTGGAGGCAGAGGAGGAGGTGCGGGAATGGAGGTCCGTCCAGGTGTCATACTCCTCACCCCCCATACTCACACCTCCTTTCCCTGCTGGACTGCCATGCTCGGGGGAGCCTTGCATTGTGGGTCCGGCCCCCTGACCTTGTCCCCGTCCAAGGCCTATGGCCCCTGCTCTCTTACGGCTAATGCGACCCTTGGTCTTCAGGTAGCGGGCCCCATTGTCTATAGAGGCTGCCCGTCGTCTGGGTCCTTTGCCCATCTTCCCTCCTTCCGGGTTCAGCATCCACCACGAACTCTTCCCCGTCCCTTCATTTTGCACCCTGATGAAGCGACTGTGCAGGGACAGATTGTGTCTGATTGAATTCTGGAACGAGAGAGAAAGACGGGAAGGAGATGGCGGGAGAAAGAGGGGAGGAGGCAGAGAAGGGACAGAGAGAGAAAAAAGAGATAAACATTAACACCCAAGGGAACATTTAGGGTTAAATAATGATTTCTTGAGAACACAAAGTCATTTCAAATTATGGCCAAACTATCAAGGCTGCATGGTGAGCGAGAAAAAAGGTGGATAAAGAAAGAGAGGAAGATGGAGGGGAGAGCAAAGAGGGCAATCGATACCTCCCCTGACCAGCCTCTCCTCTCCACATGCGCTCACTGAGTCATAATACGGACATGGGTGCAGCCTCCACATCAAACCATCACCAAGGTTACAGAAATGAATCACACGAGGCAACCCAATCACAGACAGACCATATCGATTGCAGGGCCTCCAAATATGAGAGCCTGAGATCCAACCAGAGACAGGGAGGGAGGAAGGGAAGAAGAGGGAGGAAGGATGGAGGGGGGATTTGGCAGGAGAAGATCTGGAAGAGCACCAGAGTGAAAAAAGGAACACTCACACACAGGCCTGAAATAAGATATAGGGGAAGTAAACAGGCGGGAGGGGGGAGGAAAGCGACATGCTCATTTAACCTCTTAAAATCATGACACAATTAACATGACCGTAGGCTACGGCGGCTGATATCGAATGGATGAAGTCTTCCTGCGAGTAGCTTTGAAGACGGACGGATGTGCCGATTGTGGGTGGGTGTGTGTGTGTGTGTGTGTGTGTGTGTGGGGGGGGGGGGTATAGGATAAGCCTCTCCAGACCCCTGTTTAAGTGTCTGAGTGACGGCTGTATAGTTAATCCAGGGCTTCGCAGCAGCATTTGAAGCCGGTGCCAGCCTGGAGTGAGTTGATGAGATCTAAGCCTGCCTAAAGGAGAGCTTAGCAGGGATACACATCATCTCAGCTGGCCAAGTTAGTCTAAGTACAGCATGTTCATCCAAATCTTTCCTGCTTGTGTCATTATTCACACTCTCTCCAGCTTTCCTCCCGTTGCTTTTTTCCACCTTCTCTCTCTTTCCCTCTCTTTTGCTTTTCGCTTTTTTTCTGATCTTTCGGGAGGAACAACCCCCCCCCCCACCTCCCCCATCAACCGCAACCCTCTTCCCCATGCACACAATCACACACTTTTCTTTTTCCTCTCTGGAGATATCTATCTATTTCTGCCTTGTTTATTACCTGCACATAGCTCACAATCTCTGTCTCCTGATATCTCGAGCCATTCTCTATCTTCATTCACTCCCCGCCTCCTGTCCAATTTTCCTGCTCTCAACCCCATTCATCTCCCTCTCTGTGTCCCAGCGTCTCTTGATCACGACATTGCTCATTCTCGCCCTCTCTCCACATCCATCCTCTCGTCACCTTGCACAACTTCCACCCCCTCTCACTTTTCATTCATTCACACTGAAAGGCGAGCAAATATCGGAAACAAACAGCAGGAGATGCAAATCTGTGCTAAATGGCAGGCCAGCTTACATTTCACCCTTCAGTGCGATCTATACAGTCAGCATATGTACCCCCCCCCCCCCCCCCCACCCTTCTCCCCTATACTCTGGCAGCAAACGAGCAAAAGAGTCGCATGGGTGTGAACTGGACAGCCAGCTAAAAGAGGTGACCGCTCTTTGTTGTTGCAGTGTATTATGAAAGCACAGCATCCAGAACAACAGGTAATATGTTTCTCGCAAAACGTTTCCAGGGGGGAATTCAGCTTTACCTGGATTTCAAATCAGTTTATCCTACCTACTACTATTCTCATTCATGAAGAAAAGGCCCCCCTTCACACACTCCTATCCCCTCAGCGTGACTCTGAACAGATAATTTCATCCCATCCTCCAAATCACGCTGCTTTGACTAGACTCTCTTCACAGACGTGAAAATTGGATAAGAGAGATGTATTTATGCTTGTTTTTTTTCCCTCTGCTGTTCAGAGGGGTCCTCCTACAAAACACCAGGTCGGTAAAATTGCACAAGCTCAACGCTGACGACGAAAAATAAGCCGACTGCACTTCTCCGCTGCGGCGTGCTACGGAGCGCCGACTTAATCAAAGCTGAATTTGAACGATGACGCTGTGTGAAAGAGGCCGCCGGTGGAGGCGACCCACATCAGGTGATCTGAGAGCACCGCCCTGACAGGTTCCTCTGCAACATGACGGCTCCGGCTGGGCGTAGCCATGGCAACAGAGTAAACCAAAAAGAGGGAGAATTGAAGAGTGGGGAGGTGATGGTGGGGAGGTGGGAGGGGGGAGGGGGGGTGGCTGATGCTGTTTGATGCTGCAGGCAACTCCAAACAGCCTTTTATCTGAGTCTGTCAGAATACTGCTTCCAATCCACCAGGGAGGCTCAATCACCAGCAGTCCCAACGTCTCACTACCTGTACCAAGCTGTGATTAGCAGTGTGCGTGTGCGTGTGCGTGTGTGCGTGCGTGTGAGAAAAGAGAGAGCTTCTGTACTACCACAGCAACAATTACACCACAACAGCAGACCGCTGTTCCTTCACCTGCTGATACATTGTACAGTACTATAATGTGGCAGCTTTCTGCATTGTCTTCTGCATATCGTCGCTGTCGAGCAGAAACTTTGTATCGCCACATTTCATCATTGACATTTTTTTTCATAAATCAATGCTACTGGTCACCATTTACGTCTGTCCATGGGTTTTACAAGTACACTGACGAGGGGATTTTGCCGGATTTCGTCTGAGTTTAATAACTCAACAAAATGTTTTCAAATTAGCTGATTAACGATTTTGGACATACAGCGACAATATATTAAACTGTCATTCTGGGAGTGACATTTTGTTTTGTACTTAAATAATGAAATAATGAAAAGGTGGTATTTAAATAATGAAAATGTGGTGCTGATACTCAACACTGTCAGCTCCTAATGTTACCGTTTCTACGCCCAAATATGGTGATCTCTAGTCTAGAAATCTAGACGCACCCTAGCGATAGCAAATGTAATTTGGAGCCAGGGTCGTCTAGCAACTCTCCGTTGGCTTGCGAGGTGGAAAAACCAAATTCTGGTCAGGCCAATCACGTTGTGTATAGAGTCGGTGGGCGGGCATAAGGACGGCAGAGTTGCGACGGTTTGGCGTGAATTCCCTGCTACTTGAAAACAAAGAAGATGGCTGCTGCTGCTGGCGAACAGCGGTCTAATTCATAATTATCTGTGTGGAATCTGATCAACATGAATCAATTTTAGTTATGGACAGTCATCAACTAGTGCACATTTCATCAAGAAAATAATTATATAATCAATCAAACTAAATTGTATTCATCATAACTGGGCGGACAAAAACAGGACGATGTGTTACATCTTATGTCTTCTTTCTATGTTTAATACAATCTACTTGTCTTTCAATACTTAACCAGTAAGGTTTTACATTTGCTGTATCAATGCAAAATGCTTAAGTTCATGTACACAGAGTTGCCAGTTTATTAGGTACACCTAGCTAAAACTAATGCAGTCCAGCAATAAATCCTACCTTCATGAAGGTTATGATCAAAATAGGTTTTTGTTGAAACTGTTTCAGAGAGGTGTTTATTCAACTATACGGCCATTTTAAAGGCTGTAGTTTGTGATGCTGTTGAATTGTATTGCGTTACACTAACAGAAAGACCTCCTTCCCCTCACATGAAATCACAAATATACATTATTAAAGCGTGACACTGCACTGACTGTAATTTATAAATGAAAATTTTAATTAAAGACAAATAGTGTTCATTGGTATATTTATGATATTATGTGTATTTTAAATATCTCTATAGAGCTCAACAGTGATCGCCCACTTTTTAAAATGGCTCTGGTTCCGGAAGAGATTTTCCCCGTTCACTATCTCCATTTATGTTTCATTAAAGGTTTCTATTAAAAGTTTTAAGCCTGGGACCAATCTAACCTGCTCAGAGACGAATCATGACCATAAAACATTTGATTTGGCGCAAAAGAACCTTTTGAAAACTGAAAACTGGCAATGGTACAAGACTGTGTATAGAAACAATCATAGTTCATGCTAACAGCGCGTTCCACCAATCAGAGACGTCGCTGTTACATTTAGGGTTGTGGGTAGTGTAATATTTCTCCATAAGATCGCGGATAAAACATGGTTTTCTTAAAACAAGGTTGATTTCATATGGACTTCTAGTTTTTACCGGAGCAGAAACTGCTCGTTTACAACGTCGTAGCTCGTGGTCAGTCTACCTCAGATGGTTTAGACATCGTGGCTGATAATCAGAATCCTTATGGAGTAAATCAATGGGATTTTTACTTCCAGAACCACACTGTTGAGCTCTATTGGCTTCCTTGGTAAGCTGAACTGAACGTTGTCCTGTCCATTTTGTTGACACCATGAACAGGGGCAGGTCTAGAAGGGGGACCTGGGGTGGCGACTGCCCCCCTCCTGAAATATGATTGCCCCCCCCCCCAATCCGTTGGGCTAGAGTGCTGTCAATCTGACTAATTTGATTTCCATTGGCTCAGAGTTCTGTCACTTGGCTGCCTGTTCTGTAAATCGCTGCCTTTCCATTTGGTAAATGGATATATACTTTAAACACACATTGTATGGTAAGTGTGCACTTTGTTAAAATGTTCAGGCCAGTTTAGAAGCAGAAACAAATTGAACTCACTGTAGAGCACTTGTTGCTGTAAGAAATGAATTGTGTATTGCACTTTATTTCTGTTCTGTTTCCTATTATCTGAAAACAGTATACAGCAAGGTTTTCTCTGTTGAAGTTTGAGGCAAGTCTATTGTAAGTGTATTGCACTTCATTTTTATACGCTTCTGTGAAAAAAATCTTCCCAGCCCTTGTCACATGACCTATTAATGTTTAAATGATGACTATCCAAATGTTTGCCTTAACAGCCCATAGAAAACGTGTATTGTATTTGGATACACAATTTGTTGAAAATAGGTGAACAGATGAAATTAATAATGAATGTGATGTTTTATTTAGCAGAATTACATGATGTTGTTCTATCCTATCCAATATTTCCTATATTTCTAAGCAGTTTTTTTTTTTTTGCTGTATTCTGATAAAATCCCCTGGGCCCCCCTAATTGATTATTACACCGCCCCCCCCCCCAGGTCTGTTTCCTGACGGTTCAGTAAACTGCCGTTAGCGTCCTTAGCACCAGAGTTACATGCTGACCGGGTTTGGACTGATGTAATGATAGTGGCTGTCTGCTAGCTGGCTAGAGGCTGACTGTGGATGTGTCCTCGGGGCTGTTGTCACCTCTCACCCCCCCCCAAATCGAGGTTTGTATCGAATCGTGGGTCAAAAATTGTGATACGAACCGAATCGCGGGTTTGGTATATATCATTACAGCCCTATTAATGAGTCCACTATATCAGCGTTACTCTGGTGCAGGATTGGACCATCACGTGCAAAGGGAAGGCGGAGAGTCTCCAAGTTATCATTGCAATCAACGCCTAGAGATGTCAGTGATTAGCACACTGTCAGTCACAGAGGAGGAGCCGATCAGTGAAAACCCCCAGTGTAGTCTTTGGTTGGAATGAAACCTGCAGACTCTCAGCCCTCCGTGGTACATAGCTGGCCAATCCCTGCCTCCGTGTATATATTAAGTTGTCAGAAAGAGTGATTCTGCACAGTAGATGTCTGTTCCCTCTGCTCTCAGCCTTTGCCTTTCTGTTAATGCAGCAGGAGATGGACTGTTGCAGAGGGAACGGTGACTGAATCTGTCCTCACATCCACCCTCCTCCTCTACAGGGAACACGCTGCACTGTATCCCGCTCCACTACTGTATATTACACATTAATAGTGACTGAGTTTGACCCTGACACACTGCTGCTTTTGCCGAGCCATGGGAGAGTCAGTCCAGTGGTTAGCTAATGGCCCGTATACACACATATCCGTCTAAACACACAATTCTCACACTTTTCCCTTTTTTTTTTTTAAATGCCTGACCATGCAGCAATTTATGACTGGGATTGAGCATACTGGTTAGTGCTCAGTTTGATGATAAACTACAGCATGAACTACATTGCACAACAATGAACACTTAGATGTAACCGTATAATACAGGGCCCCCCTTTAGTAGATATAAATGTTTTCAAGAGACAGTGATGTGTATATATAGGCATATAAGTATATACAGTGTATTAGTTAAACTTGACCTATTTTGATTACAATCCAGTTGTTCCTCGTCCCCTGTTTGCAGAGTTTTAACAGGCTGAGTAGTAATCCACGATTTTACACGGAAGGTTTCATTTACTCATCATTACTCATTTAACATACTCCTCCTGACATTCCAAACTACAGATACAGAACAGTCTTACTCTATCCAGTACGGTAGACCGCCAAGAAATGCATCCTTTGTTGGTGTTAAAACTAAGACTAAGAAAGGTTAATTCCCCTCTCTGATTGTATTTGTAGATTATATTACACTGTCAGTTACTGTTATTTTGTCCACCCCCTGTACCAAACAGCCTTTTAAATGGTCAGAATCTGTGTGTTCTCTTCAGCAGGGTGCCTTGTGCCTGCAGCCTCCATTTCAGAATCGCAATAACAGAGCAATGGGTAATTTTCTTTAATTATTACTATTTTCAACGCCCTTGTCCCTTTTTTTTTAATTTTTTTTTAGTCTGGGTTAGCTAGCTTACGATAATTACATCTATTGCAAATTATCCAGTTTGTGTTGCATAGCAACGAGATGATGCAACCCTTTGCACCCTTTTCCCTCTCGCTGTCTCTCTCTCTCTGTTACGAGCAATTCTCTCAACGGAGCTTTGTGTCTGAGCAGAGAAAAAAGCCTCCCATATGAATTCGACACAGCAACTAATATGAAAATACATCTGTGTACTGGACCTTGTCACCCTATAGAGGGAACAACAGTTTTTAGACATTTCTACGCCTCTCTGCAGACAACAAGATGTGGAAATCAAATCATATCTAGTGTTTTGTAGATTTTACAGTCCAGGCAGCAATGCACGCACATGTAAACAAACGCCACCATATGTTTCACAACTTGACACATGTTTACCTCGATGTGCACGTGCACACAGACTCGCACACATCTGCCACGCCACACACACACACCCACACACCCACACCACCCACCCCAAACTGGCAATCATACTTAATCCCTCTCCAGCCTGAGTAATCCCAGACAATCCGAGGCTAATCCTGGTTAATTCTGGGCACTCCTCAGCTGGGTTTCACCCTGAAACCACAGAGACAGGGTGGGGATTGGTCGGATCACGGTGACCGAGGCTGGGCGCGGCGTTGATAGACGTAATTGGTCGGGCGTTTATTGGGAGCCAAGAAAAACAAGCACAGGTTTTCATCACGGGTCATTAAAATACGTCCGGATTGACCCCCGCTACGTCACGCCACAGCCTGACTGTTGTCGCCGCTCCCGGTACAAAAAACATGTTTTTTACCAGGGTCCTGCGTATTAGCATGCAAGCGCTAATACGAGGCCCTGTTATTTTGTCTACTTTCTGTTACTTTGTCTACTTTCTGTGACAGTTGGAGTTCGGGGAGATAATAACCTTTTCCACATCATTTAAAGGACTGGAAAATAAATTGCTAATAAAAACAAGCAGGGTATTCAGTATGAGCCATTCCTCCAGTGGAAGGGGCTTCGGAGAAGTCATTAGCCTCTATTGAGTCAGCTCTACCTACCGAAGCTCCTAGCTCAATTCTTCTTAGCGGCTATCGATCCTGATTCCAAAATGAAGCACTTAAGACGCCTTGATCAAGCTGCTCCTTAATCTAGCGTTAAGGCGATTGAGACCTTTTCACCCTGCGTGTCTCAGACAGACGTATTACTTTGGCACAGGGGTACAGTGGCAGTCACAGCACACTTCACTAGCACAGACTCAGTTTGGGTTTTATAGTCTTTTTAAGCCCCTTAGGCGCAGAGCACTTTTACTCTCTGCCATTTTGAAAAAGCTGTCAATATACACAAAGCCGAGAGCGTTAATGAAGCAATATGTCACTGACAGGGGACGGATGAGGATGCTTTGTTAAAAGACAAGAAGGCCTCTGGTGTCTGTGGGCTCGACAGTGTGCCTGTTGGATTGAGTTTGCACATGGAAAACTGCAGGATATGTGTGTTTTAACCGCTTGGTATACTCATGAGAGCGTAAAAGAAGAAGCAAAAAGGAAACTGATTTACCTTCTGCTGCTGCTCTGTCAGCTGCGAGACGGGAGAACAGGTTGCAGAGGAGATCTGCTCCCGGACATTTTTATAGGCTGCTTTTACCTCTCAATCCTCACAGGAGAGAAGTCACTTGGAGGGGGTTCATTAGAGGATTCAGTGTAACATCATGTAGTGGATCTTATAGTGCTTTCTGCTTCAAGGAGCCCTCCTCTAAATGCATGACGCATTCCACAGCACATTCAAGAGCAAGGGTTGCATTTTGAATTCCACGCGGCACTCCCATAAAATGTGGCCCGGCACAATCCAGCCCGAGTGTTGTGTGGATTGTTGTACGCCGCCTTGTTGAGAAGTAGTGGGACTAGGCAAATCCGTCGTCTCCCCTCGCTCAACCATTATTTATGAATCCATTTCACACAGCCAGGAGTCATTATGCACGGTCCTGTCAATGGGTATCTCTCTATGCCGCGCATTTATTTGATAATAAGCAGGAGGGGGGGAGAAGATAAAAGCGCTGACTGCGTTCATTGTGAAGCGTTTTCTGCAGGCGGGGAGACTTAAATGAGAGCAGCCAGCTCTGTGTGGGAATGGGTCTCGTCTGCTAAGCCTGTCTGGAGGCAATCAATGGAAATTAGTCAACGCTAAAGATTCACTTCCTGTGACTGATGTCACGGGCTTGTCTCTTTGAAGGGAAGTAAAGAAGTGGGAGGCTGAGGGATTAATGGGGTTGGAGAAGGTGTGAGCACGCAGAGTTTGGGTGGGGGCTAAGCTGGGGGGGAAAAGATGCTATTCTTTTGGTGGATTGCAGGAAAGTAATAGGTCAGAGGATCCAGATGAATGCAGTGTAGCTAGGCCCATTCAAGAAACACAATAGGTTAGTTGTGTACAAGGCTAGCAACAGCACAGACCAATCAGTTACAATAAAGACGTGCAGTCACGCTTTTACAACAACAGTGCTGCTGCTGCTACCGTCTAAACACCCTGAACAACACAGTGTGGAATCCTAAGAGATACTGAAATACTTTCTTTTAATCGTGTTTTATTTACTTCAACACCAAAAAATATGTCTCTTTAGATACATACCACATAGGTCATTTAACAGTAGAACAGTCAATGGAAGTATATGTTGAAGACAATTTGGTTCGTGCAACAAGGCAGGTCTGCTTGGTTCTTTCGGGGAATGATTGCAAAGATTTAAGAATATGTTTAGGTCATTTCCTCTCTAACTGGCACGTTTTGGGACAGATTGGCGGGGATTTGCAATGGACGAAGTACACACGGAGATAACCATGTATCCAGCTAATTTAAATAGCTCACGTTACTATATTGTGTCAACAGTTAACTTCATTTAATATTGTATGAAGCTGTTTCTTTAGCGGAGTGCAAATGTTCCACCAAAATGAGTTCCTTCCTGAGTCTATTTAGCAGAGTCACCGTTGCTGCGTCCGGAGCTTAGCCCATTGTGATTGGTTTAAAGAAATGCCAACAACCCAGAGTGTTTTTTTTCTCCTATCCCAGAATGTATGTGTGGTGTAGCCAGACCTTACTCCGCAATGCGAGACTAACAGTAGCATGACAAACCACTTTTTAAAGATTCTCTGTTATGCCATATATTAAGAACATTCTAACAAAAGACTGAATTCTCTAATTCAGCAGGATAAAGCAAACCCTTTGTAGCTGGAATTACATTTGTATGGTTCTTTGAGTCATAATGGTCTTGCAGTGAAATCAACAAAAACCTTGCTTCTTCTGCATTGAAGATAAATAAGAGTGTTTACAGAGGTAGCAGAAGTTTTGGTTGTACACCCACAGTGGCTGTGACAAAATGATCAGAGCTAGTGTCTCCAGCAGTTGTACTGAGGCTGCCTCCTAAAAGGTGCACCAGTTAACTTCTCCTTAAAGTACAGCCGAGGGACTAGAGCCAGCCCTCGGGTGACAGAAGGCCTTTCACTCCCCTCTACTCCCTGTGGATATCCACAAGCTCTACGGGGGGGGGGAGACAGAGAAACAAGGCAGACAGGGAGGGAAAAGACGAGTGAGGGAGCGAGGTGTCGTCTGGGGCTAACCTGAGAAAGGTAGACGGGAAGAGAGCCTGAGGGGCCAGAGGCGGACAGCAAGCCCAATCCCCAGCGGAGAGGCCTCTAATTGGAGCTGCCGGCCTGCCCATGCAGCCTCTTACTCTGTGGATGGACATAAGGAGCTGAGTGAAGGCAGAGAGAGCCCAGGGGTGGGAGGAGAGGGCAGATAAAAATAGAGCCGGCAGATTAACGAGCATCTGAAAGCGGGGCAGGGGATCGGAAAATCCTCCCTTCGTGCCAGAGATGCCCGGTCCTCAGGCCACAGCCAGCTCTGTAAAGAGTGATGGATCCAGAGTAGCCATGAGTGGTGCTTCCTTTCTGTTGGCTCCCCTTACATCACGAACACCGGGGAGGAAGGAACACCGTTATGTACTGCTCCAGGACTTTGCTTCAATTCTAATAAAGTACAGTCGTAGTCAACTGCTAGAGTAGAAATACAGTAAAATTGGCTCTTTTGTTTCATTTTTTTCAAGTATTTCTTTTTAAAAATCCTCATTTGCTCATATCACAACTATATAGCTAGTAGGGGTGGGAATCACCAGAGGCCCCACTATAAATTGTCACGATACCATATTGAATCTTAAAAGATTGAGCTTGGTCTGGTGATAGCCAGACAAGCTATATATTGCAATTTATGAAATTTTTTCCAACTACAAACTTTTCCCAATTTCAAATGATGTCCCCAAAAGGGAACTTTGTCAACATCTGTTTTATCTAAAAAAATACATTTACGTATGTTCATCTCACTTCAGTTTTATTGCTGCAAAATGGGACCAACACATATATAATAATAGATCCATACTTGGTGTCTGTGTATCGATACAGTATTGCCATGGAAAATATTGCGATACTATGCTGTATCGATTATTCCCCCACCCATAGTAAATATAAGGTGCACATTTCCCTATTAACTTACATTGTAGCTTGTTTTGCTGCTGCTGACTGCAGCGATCTCGCTTAATACTGGACCAATGTCAAAGATTGTTGTTCCCATCAGTCACTAAGTCAGAAAATAGGTGTTCTTTAAGTACAGACAGTAAATGTAGTTTGTCACCTCCACCTTTGACTCACACTCACAAAAGGAGTCACCTCCACAGCTGTGATATCTATCCTTCCCCTGAGAGCTTTCACACGCCAGGTGGAGCATCGTGACACCTATGGGAGTCAAAGGAGAAGCTGAGAAACAGGCCTGATCACACCTGCCATCAGGTCTCAGGAGAGCACCACCCACCTCAATGCTCATCTGTCACATCCATCCGCACACTGAGGCTGTACTACACCTCCAACAGATGCAATGATCCACAGTCAAAAGCTGATACACTGGCAGAAACACTGAGGGCTGAGACATTCCGAACGGCTAGATTGACTTGAAGAATTGGAGAGATGGGAACTTACAAACACCGAACTCTGCCACACAACTTGTTACAAGAATAACAACTATCTCACGTTCGAATAATGGGATCAACCTTTGGTCTTTCCTAACGAAAAGAGCTGCCGAACAGAACACTGTAGCCTTGAATGAATAACACAGTGGAGAAGTGGTGATCTTCAAGCGTCTGTACTTTCATTTTAGGTTAGTTTGATTTCATCCAAAGTAGTGCTGAAAAGCCACTTAATCATGACCGTGAGTATTCAACACTTTTATTGAATATTCATTATAGTTTGAAAAAAGGGAAGTATGGCTGAATATTCAGACCTTTCCCCTAAAACTGCTGCTTGATTAATGCATCACACTAACGTGAATGTACTACTTCAGCAGGGAACAGCACCAGTCTGTTAGACTGAATTGCCATTTTGGTTCACTTTCATACAGGCTGACATTGTGTTCAAGTTAGCTGCTTACTGTTTGGGAGGAGGGAGTATTTTATTCTGTTGTATACATAGTTATCTGCAGAGTGTGTTTTGTGAAGAAAATCCGGAAACACTTTATTTGAAGGTATCTACATAAGACTGTCATGACACAGTCATGAACACATGACACTGTCATGACACAGTTATGACACATGAACCCTAACCCTGATCATAAGTTCAAGACAAAATCCGAATGACACTAAAAGAAGCGTTATGTCATAAACGTTTATGACTTGTTTATACTGTTTATGACACGTTCATGACAGTGTTATGTCACCCTTATGTAGATACCTTCAAGTAAGGTGTAACCGAAAATCCTGAACTTAAAGAGTCGTATTGGTGCCCAAACTTAACTGTCAGCACATGATGCTCACTTTTTCTGGCTAAACTCCACTACCATGGCCAAAAGCTTAACGTGGTTTAATGTACCTAAACAATGAACACCAAATTTCTCATGGCCATATCTTGTAATGAATACTAAACTAAACTAAACCGAAATCCAACGATTATAGAAATTATCTCACATTAGCGTTGTCTTCTTGATTGGTGCCTATGGCGAGGAAAAAGCTTGTACCTATGAACAATGATCAATGATTACCAAATGTCTCTCTCATATTGCTCCTCATAACCACTGAAAACTGTCAAAAAATCGAACCAGAAATGTGGTGATGATTGGTCGTTGTTTAGGTACGTTAAACCACGTTAAGCCTTTTTCATGTTAGGACTTATGAAGCCCATGAGAACCGAGGGGAGTCAACCCACAGCCGCTCCGCTGCCCTGCTGAAAATGTGAAGCAGAAACGCTTAATGTCAGATAATGTCCATAATAATTGGAGTTTGGGTTCGATTTTTTGACAGTTTACAGTGGTAATGAGGAGCAATATGAGAGGGAAATTTGGTAATCATTGATCATTGTTTACGTACATTAAACCACGTTTTTATTCATTAATAAGCAACAGGACAGCGTCTTTCAAATGAGCTGGGCGAAAGAGAAAAAAAAAATGAATGCGTCATTGTACCCAGCACTTCAGGAAATGTACTTCCGAATGCGTTTCTGTCCCCGGCACATTTCAAACCAAACTAACGCCCATGCACATTACAGCAGTTTACTTAGTTTAAAATACTTCTATTTTAGGTATATAATTAAAATATGGTCTAGGCTAAAATAATTCAGCAGAGGCAGGGGTATGTAGACCAGAAAGGGGGAAATCCCACGCACCCCCCCCCCCCGGCAAATGGCACCCTGGTTATCTGTCCTGCTAACTTTCACGACAAAAATGAAGTGGTGTACAGTAGCTAGGAGCAGTTAACGTCTTTTATGATAATTGAAGATTCATAAGACACATGGCTGCGTAGTAATACATTCACTGAGTGACTACACTTTAGGTAATTAGGGACTAAATCCATGGTTCTTGTTCAGTTTTAAAGTTCAGCAGTAGCTAATATTAGGCTCTCACAATCTGCGTTAACCAGTTTGAGTGGGTCATTCCCAAAGTTACAGCCCTGAGTATGGAATAGTTTGTTTTAGGACAGTAGCTGTGTTTCCATAAAATTGTCACGCTAATTTTAAGCAACCTTTTAAAATGGCGCAAAAAAAGAAATATGAATTTAGTTTGTCACTGTTTTTCAGGGATGTAACAATTCTTTTTTTTTTTTGGGGGGGGGAAATGGCATCCCCTTTCTAATCCTGCCTGAAAAGCTCTGACTTACAGGCTTGTAGCCTTCAAAAAAGCAGAACCCCAGGAACTATTTCAATCGCTAAACAAATCGGAGATGTGCGATTTCAGAGGTCTGGAACCAGGCTCCAACACGACAAACTGTTTTCAGTTCAGCAAATCACCCGAATCCTCACAAGGACCTCTGATAGCAGCATTTATCAAAACAAAATACATACACAGTCACATATTGGATGATATTTCACTGCAACCTTGGTGGTAAGTCTCTGTTTATAATGGATCATCATTAGCTTCATCTTTAATTGCTTTACTGTAACCTATTATCTGCTTTCGAGCCCACACTCAAATACAAAGTTGGACAGCAATAGTATTGATAGAAAAAGTATGAGAAGAATACACCGCTAATGCTAATTGCCTGCGGTACATACTTTATAGTTTTGTTTGATTCAATTAGTCCTTTTTTTATTCAGACAGGTTTGAATAAACTTTTCAAAAAATCCATGTGAAGGTGACTTCAGATTGATTATCATTTTCCAGAAAATCATTTTGCCAATTCACACTGTCACACGTTTTTTTGTGAAAAACCCAAATTTCTGAGAAAAACATCTCTCATCAGATAAGCTGTTTTGAAGTATGCCAATTTTCAAAGGGAAACAAGTCCGATGCTCTTCTCTGTGTGATGTGTGTTGACTGTCACTCTACCACGACGAGACGATGCTACACATTTTACATTTAGTGGACGCAATCTGGGAAGGTGACACAAAATTGACAAGAAACAAGGTGGGGGGGGGACAAACGCATATTCACAAATCATAACTTTAACAGAACTTCTAATACTGTAAGATTAATTGACATCACGTCAGAAGTCAAACCCCAGTCTGACAATACACCCTGGCAAAGACAAAGCAACACAAAGACATGCACGCTAACACACCAACAAACACACACACACACACACACACACACACACACACACACACACCCACCTCGTGCTTCGCTAGTATGGCATGCTGGGCCGGCTCATTACAACAATGCCAAGCTACTAGTTGCTAAGGAGACCTTGGGGAGAGGGAGGGTTGCTGTTGCCATGGCAGCAAGCCTGCATCTTGCCAACTGTCTTCCCCCATGAGACATGACCATTGTAGACAGAGAGAGAGAGAGAGAGAGAGAGAGAGAGAGAGAGACGGGGAGGAAAAGTGAGGGAAGAACGGAGTGAGGAGAGAAAGGCTGGAGGGGTTCATGGTTAAGATGTTGAAAGAGGAGGACTTGTAAAGATGCCTACGAGGCAGCGGGCTCGTTTGGAGAACCACAGAGACTGTAGAAATAATGCGCGGGGGAAATTGATGGGGTGAGAGCAGGGGGAAAAAAAGGGAGACCTTGAAAAAACAAAGCCCCACCATTTCTTTTGAAAGCGCCCATGAGCAGCTTTTTTCATGGCATTTTTCATGCCTGGCTGACCAAAACTTGATCCAGGCGTTTACATAGACGCTAAGACGCTAAGTGACTAGTCCCCTCCGAAAACTAAAACCCCCTTCCTGACTCCCTCGCTCTCCGCCCCATAATGCCGCGCACGTCCCCGAATGAACCGCCCGCCTCTCAGCTTTTTACCATGCGAGCAGAAGATCTGACGGAGCTTTTGGGGCGAGTGTTCACAGAGCCCATCCGTCATGGAAAGAAATCTGCTTTGGTGAGAGTGAGCAGTATTGAACGACGGATAGGAGGGAGAGAAATGAGAGGGAGAGAGAGGGAGAGGGAGAGAGAGGGAGAGCATCTGGGAAGGATGAGCAGAGAGAGATTAAACTGATTGGGGAGCGCAGAAGAAGGGCGAGGAGGAGGTTATACGAGGCGACAGCAGAGAGAAGAAGTCCTCAGTCTCAAATTCAAATTAGCCTTATTGGTTTCCAAGGACACTGAATTGTTTCCATCCTCGCCTTCTTTCCCTGTGTCAGTGTCTCACCCCCCTCCTCCCCACGTCTATTTTCTTTTCCTCTGTTTCTTTCTCTCTCTCTCTCTCTCTGACTTCATTGGCTCTTATAAAATCTTTTTTTTTATTGTCTAGGTTTGTCACATTGAGGAGCACATGCACGTCAAGGGAGCTATGACTGCCGAGTTTCAAACATATTAACACCTAAAGCTCTTACTGTACCTCTCAGCGCCGTCAACACCCTCTTATGCTCTCCGAACTGAACCTGGCTGCACACTGTAAGAAATATCTGTGTATTAACGCTTGTATGACTGTATATTTTAACAGAAATTGTCCATAGAACGTGATTCACAGCCGATTTGGAATTGCATAATTTGCACTCCGACCACTTTTGCCCGCCACGGACATTGGTTTTGGGAGATTAAAGTCCACATTGTCACTTTTTTGACGTTTGTTGCTTTTCAAGACATTTTTCCCCCAATGTTTTTGTCGCTTTTTCCGACATTTTTGAAGTTTTTCTTCTGTATTTTAACTGTAGGCACATACATCATTTCCTTTTTGTTTTAGCAGAGGGCAAAGTCTGGGTAATGAGCTGCTTTTTCTGTTATTTCACAGATTTATTTCTTAGAGTGTGGTCATGACACAGTATTAGGTTTGGGATCAGGGTCAGGTCGGGTTGCAGAACTCCCGTTTTTTTGGGGGTATTGGGACACGGGACGGGTTCTGGTTTATTTTCAAATGTTATTTATTAAGAAATATCTCTCTTTCTTTCACTGGTTGCGCTAAATCATTGGTGTCCATGTGTGTTCAACCTTATTGTCGAACAGAAGGTTCACATTGGATGATTACCTTCAGTGGCAACATTTTACAATTTCCAATACCAACGATTTGAAAACAATTAGTTTTTTCCAATATATGTGCATGACAACCATGGTAAGGAAAGAGGTGTGGCAGGTATGGCATCAAATTATGGTCAAGGTATAGTTGGTCTCGCATTGCCAGACCTTCCTCCACAGCTCTGCGGAGGAGGGTCTGTCTAGTCCACACAGCATTCTGGGATGGGAGAAAAACGTGCTCTGGTTTATTGGCATTTCTTTAAACCAATCACAATCGTCTTGGGCGGTGCTATGCGATAGCCTCAGGAAGGAACTTGTTTTGGTGGAACGTGTGTACGTTCAAAAGTAGTTTTAGTCGTGTAACAGAAAACTCCGATTGGACAGATAGTCTAGCTAGCTGTCTGGATTTACCCTGCAGAGATCTGAGGAGCAGTTAACCATAGTCCTCACAAATCCACCGGAGTTTAGAACGCCAACACAAAGAAAGAGGAAGGGGACGGACAGAAAAAGAGGGACATCTGGCGGAATTTGGCACCGAAGCAATCCTAGAAGTGGAAAGTTGTGGGTATAGACTAAGGTATGGTTAAGGTTAGGAAACTAACTACTTCCTACATTTGACGTAAATTGTTCGCTAAAGAATAATGTAGAGCTACTGGGCTGGTGTGTTACTTTTCAAGTAGATATGCAATGCTCGGTGGGAAAATGGAAAGATGACAATAAACAGAGTACGTTGCATTGGACTGGTCAGCTAATGCAACACAGCTAACAGTCAGGAATGGATCAGATGAATCAAAAACTTGATGGTAAATGGTAGATTCCTAAAATCTGTAATGATTTGGAGGAGGCCTTTGAATTGTGGAAACATCATGGCCTTGTTGTCACAACTGCTAAAAACCCCATCATCTTAGAGTTATGCCACATGAACCAAACCCGTCATTTCCCACAGGATCTAGATTTCTTTGGTCAGATTCCGGCTGTTATGTTAGTAAAACACCAGGCTTGTTCAGGTTTGGTTATTGTTGAATGTAATTTCTCTCCTTCTCTCTCCGACTGTGAGAGCCACATGAAAACTGTGTGAAATAAAGCAAAATAAAGGTTAAAACAAATTGGTAGTACCAGCTGGGTTATATTGGTTCTTAAAGATGTGGGTACGGGCTGCGTTTGAGTCTCAGTTTTAGGCCTGTGCAGATCTCCACACTGGCTATGTACCGAGACTGCAATATCATTCCAACATACAATAGTGAAAAATGTTGGAACTGGCAACTCTACAACTCCTACTGACACAACGACATCAACTTTTTTCCGTTCTGGAGAGTTTAGGACCGTCTGGCTTTTTTATGGGGCTGTTTTTATGTTTCGGGCTAGACCCTCGAGTTCAAATAGAAGGAAATGATTAATTATATTTTAGACAGTGTGTTTCTGACTTTGTGGCAGATTGTGTTTCCTGTTTCTAACATGGAGATGCACAAAGCCATGTCCATAAAGAAAATGTTTTTTCCAGTTTTTGTGTGGAAGAACGTGACTGGTCTGCTCAGATCCCTAACCTCAACCCCGTCCTACACCTCTGGAATGAACTTGAATGCCGACTGTGAGCCCGATCAGTCAACATCAGTGTTGGACCTCACTAATGCTTTGGCTTAACCCTTGTGTTGTCCTACCGGGTAAAAATTAACCCTTTTTTCCAATGTTCTTGACACTTTTTTCAAGGTTTTTGTCTGTTTTCACCATCTGTGGATCTGTGGTGAATCTGTGGATTCACCACTAACACCAACTTATTAGTTTTACACTTATTTTTGGAATTCATGACCAATAAACCTTATTTGCTGTATATGAAATTACACCCATTGTTTTTTTTTAAAGCTGAAATTATGAATTATTTTGACTGTTAAAATCAGAGGAATGTTGAGAGGATCACAGACTGATATATTCTCCAAATGCTATACAATTGAATAACACACTGAGCGTTTCTATGGAACCATCCGTGCAATTTGCTTGAAAGAAACCCAAATGTCTGATATAAAAACTTTGAAAACGGGTCAAATTTGACAATTTGGCATGTTTCAACAATGACACATGGGTGTCATGTTTGGCTGCCCACATACTTTTGGGAATGTTTATTAGAATATTAGAAGCAATTACCACCGACATCAGTCGCCCCCGCCTAGAAGATCATTGGCATCATCTCCCCTCGCTGGAAGATCTTTACAGTTCCCGCTGCCTCAAAAAAGCCCCAAGCATAACAAAAGATCAATCTCAACCTGCATTTGTTATCCAAAAGCCGTGCATTTAACCCTACTTGAGTATTAAGGATGAATAGCGCAGTGAATATTCTGTATGTGTGGTATGTTTGTGTATTTGTGTCGTTATTTTTTTTTATTTTTTTTACAATATTATGGCTCTTAACTTTCAGAGGCTCTTTTATAATTATTTATTCACCTGTTTTACACTTTTGCAGATGGACTGCATCCAGTTCCGTTGTACATTGTACAATGACAATGAAGACTATTCTGTTCTACTTTGGAATTAGGAAAGCTTTGTCAATCTGAACAAAGCATAACTCTTTGTCTTTGAAAAAAGTAATGACTAAAAACATAGCCTCGGGATGGAGTCGGATTTAGGTCTCACATTCTGCAGTATTAGTCGGGTTCAGCTGGGTTCATCCGGGTTCATCCTGGTTCGCCTCTCAGTTTGAGGCCTGCATGTGCAGAGAGCCCTGCCACACACAGACGCAGCCCAGAGCATATTCCCAAATACTTTTGCTTCCAATCAACTTCGTTCAACATGCAAGCATGCTGTAACTGTCCCAACCAATTCAAAGCGCCCCCCCTCTCTCTCTCTCAGACTCTGGTTTTGATCACTCTTCTCCTCTTCGTCTCTCTCAGTCTGTTTCTCATTGCAAGGGAATGTGGCGTCTGTCTCATTGTCGCAGACACTGGGAAAGAAGAAGCCTCATCATCCTCATCTGATTCTCTCCTCTTCACTCACACGCACGCGGACGCACACACGCACGCACGTGCGCGCACACACACACACAAACGCAGCACAGACATGGCTTTATTGACTTATTCATGCATCGGTTTGTTTTGGGGGCAGAGCTCCTGTCTGCCAGTCTGACAGACACCCCGTGAACCCTTGAGACCCCCCCCATCCCCCCCCCCCACACACACACACACAATATCCCACCCCCCCCCTCCCGCCCCCATAACCCGAGCGTGGCACAGTGAGTACTCGTAGAGCAATCGGGGTTCACTCAGGTTTCTCCTCCATGGTTTCCCTCCTCCTCTGTTGTTTCCCTCCCCTCTTCACTTTCTACTTCTCTTTTCTCTCTTTGCTCGGGAGAAGGGGAAGGTATGCCCACATTTCCCAGAACAAAGACAGCCCAATTAAGTCAGTTTGAGTTAAGGTCTGTGTGGCAGAGAAGGATCGGAAGCGTGGAAGCTGAAGAGAGAAAGCGGCGGTGAACGGCAAGGAGAGGGGAAGAGAGAGACAGTCTAAAGAACAGGGAAAAGTGGGGGCAAAAAAGAAGTAGAAAAAAAAATGAGGAGCGCGAGTCACTTTGTAGCGGAAGCGGGTCGACTTCGTTTTTAGCTCCTCAATGGGAGACTATGAAATATTAATAACTGCTCCAGCCATATACTTCAGAGGCCTATGGTAAAACTTAAAGTCTAATGAGACGCTGCTCATGAATTGCTAATAGGGATGCTGGAATGTGTGTTTTTGTGTGCGTTTGAGTGTGTGCGCTTGTGTGTGCATGTGTGGTTGAAGGGGGGGGTCAAGCTGGAAGCTGAGGGGTGGAGTAAAACAGAGCTTTCAGTCTTTCAAAGACTAGACGAGAAACTTCATTAGAGGCTTGAAGTTCTTCCTGCTGCACATCTAAGCGCTGTCGCGTTTTCTTGAACTGAGAACTTCACTGTTCTCTCAGCGGTCCGACTAACAAAGTTTGAAATCGTCCTGTTAATTGAAGAAAAATGGAAATGAATTTTGTGCGTCTGTGTGTCTTTGTTGCGTGGTGTCAATCGTTTCTAACAGCTTTTATTCGTGGTTAGGCTTCCATGTGTGTTTGAAGGGCAGAAGGTGCACCTTCTCCCTCCCTCCACGCTGCCCTTTACCACCGGGGACTGTCAAAATAAAACACGCCCATAAAAATAATAAAACTTTATCATGTGCAATAAAGCAATGTTTTGCCACCTTTATGTGTTGTGACCTCTTTCAATAAAACAATGAGTATGTTTACATGCACACTAATATTCCACTATTATTCCGAATATAAAAATATTCTGAATTTGATACGGGTCATGTAAACAGCATATTTCGTTTGGATATTCTGACTAAGGTCTTTTTCCGAATATAGCATTTTCTGATTAGGACATGTGGGATCCGACGGTATTATTCAGGTTTTAGACGCATTCTTTGGACATGTATATAGAGCATTCGGAATATGCGTATCAATCGGGTTTTTTACCGCAGTTGCATGGCTGCATGTACACAGGAATATTAGTGGAATATTCACTGTAATTAGCCATGTCAACAGTAGATTATTAGTATTATTATTATTAGTAGTATTGTCGCTTTCGGAATAAAGACAAAATCTGGAACATTATGTGCATGTAAACGTAGTCAAGAGCTGTGTTGGAAACCGTTCCCTCATTCACTCACTACTACCATATTTTGTTTATTACATAGTGAACTATATCGGGACCGAGATTTCGGACACTCACTGAAAACACGGTTGCGTCAGTAACTGGTTATGTTAAATGGGCTTATGTAGGCTATCATGTAGCGGTGGCAGGCCGCTGAATTGAATTGAATCAAAATCGTATCTTGGCAGACTTCGTGATATCAGTAAATATCGTATGATTGTTCAAAGAATCGATATCATATCGTATCGTGATAAAACGTGTGATTTACACCCCTACCCAGAAACCCTTTCAACTGCCATATGAGAGGGTATTCTCCTTAAAGCTATATCGCGTCGTGTCTCCCCCATGATGAATTCTAAGTAATGACAACAACATTTTCATCTCGTCCACATGATACAAGCCTTCAGTGATCGCGCAGCTTTAAACATTATGACCGAAAATAACGACCGGTGCTGCACTACAGCATGCTCTGTACTCCTCTGTAACCCTCTCCTATTGGTCTCCTGCCCAGATATTGTGTAGAGCAGTGAAGTACCTGGCCGAGTCTCCCGGTCTGATCTGTGCCAGAGGCGGCAGGCCTGGCAGAGCCCTGTGGAACCATGGCCCAGTGTAATGGCAGAGCTGAGCCATCAGCTGGGGCACTGTGGGCCATGTGCAGGCCGGGTCTGAGGGGAGCCCGGGGGTGTTTCCCTGCATCACAGCGTTGCTCACTGACCTCGTTTCTTACCTCCCTGAAACTCCCTGGCATTGCGCTGATGTGGAGATGCTGAGGTGGGACTGAGCCCAGCACACTCAGAGAAAATGGTATTTTATGTTTAATTTCTGGGATTGTTCCGGTGCCGGCGGAAATTCCGCCAGATGTCCCTCATTTTCAGCCGGATGTCCGTCCCCTTCCTCTTTCTTTGTGTTGGCGTTCTAAACTCCGGAGGATTTGTGAGGACTATGGTTAACTGCTCCTCAGATCTCTGCAGGGTAAATCCAGACAGCTAGCTAGACTATCTGTCCAATCTCAGTTTTCTGTTGCACGACTAAAACTACTTTTGAACGTACACACGTTCCACCAAAACAAGTTCCTTCCAGAGGCTATTTTGCAGCGGCACTGGGGCTCCGCAGAGGCACAAGAAGATTGTGATTGGTTTAAAGAAATGCCAATAAACCAAATCACATTTTTCTCCCATCCAGGAATGCTGTGTGGACTAGCCAGACCCTCCTCCGCAGCGCTGTGGAGGAAGGTCTGGCAACGCGAGACTAATGAAAAATCTAATTTCCGTTTTTTAATGACGGGACAAAGTCCGGTTAATGAGCTGCCAGAAGTTTTTCTGTCATTTTATGGATTTATTTCTTAGAGTGTAGGTGGTTTCCTTTCACAGGCCCACCTGTGCATTTTATTATGCTACTGTATATTTCTTCATTTTTATTTTATTTTGTGTGGACACAATTTTTTTTTTTTTAAAAATAGAAAAAATGACATATAATGGATTGACTGTAGAGTTGATCAATACCACACTGGATGTCTATGGGAATTAATTACCCTGATTTGGTTCAAATAAGCTATTTTGATCAGATTTCCATATGCATGACTGTTTATTATACGTAAGGGCCAATTAGTAATTAGGAGCAAGAGCAGCAGGAGAGTACTGAGTTAATGTTGGAGTCTTTGGTGTTTTTTGCCCCCAACGTCTCCTCCAAGGCAGCGCTGCAATGGTTATGTTTAGGGTTAAGGTTAGAGTTAACTGCCTGGAAGGCGTCGTTGGAGGCAAAAAACACCATCGAGCACACTCTAATGAAAGAATAGAAAGATTTTCAGGAATTATTTTATTGAGAAAGCAGGGTATATAGGGTTGCTAAATATGAGGAGTGCGAGCACCACTGGAGTGTTTTCTGCCTCATCTCAGATTGGCTAATGTGTGCATAAATACATTTAATATTTGTGGGGAAATCTCACCTACCAGCAGGTTTTTGAAAATGTTTGGATTAGTGTTGGCAATCACAGCTAATAATAATAATCAAACCTGAATCCCAGCATCCAGGCGTTGAGTGAATCCAAAGCAAATTTAAAGATGCAACAATGAAATGTGAATTAGTTGGGTTTATATGAGACAGGTTGAAGTGAATCAGTAGTTTTTTTCTGAATGCAGAAATATGTTGTGTCAGTGTAGCTTTAACCAGATTTAAGTGTTTATTAATGTATTTGTCAAAAACGATAACTCCGCCGGTGGGTCCCTATAAGGGGAGGCTGCTGCATAAACAGATAATAAATGACAAAATAGTAAAAACACAGTTGTAAAAATATGGGTTTGGTGGGCAAAGAAAGCTGTGCATAACTGCATAAGGAACTTTTCATCAGGGATTATTTTAAATATATAAAATGAAGAAAACGAGAAGTTATAATTGTTGACAATAACTATACATGAATACATTTTTAACAATGTTATATACTGTGTTATAAACCATGTAAGCCACTCAACCATTCAAATGGTTATATACGGTACTGCTTTTAAATGCTAAAACCTGTCTAAAATGTCACAGAATTGGGAAAAATGACCAAGGTAATGTTGTGTTGTTCAACCATAAGTCTTAAAGCCAAATGTATTGAGTTTACAATGTATTTGAGTGGAGAAAAGTGGCAAATCTTGACATTTGAGAAGCTGGAACCAGTTGATGTTGATGTGATAAATGACTCATAATCCATTACCAAAACGGTAAAAGTTATTCATTTTCTGTCCATCAACTAATCAATACACTCACTAATACATACATTTATATGCACTTTGATATGTAACTAAATGTAATACAGTACAACAATCTTCTGGATAGTTGTGTATCACACATCATGTCCATAACACTAACTGTTGTTAGAGTGAGGCGTTCACCAAGCTTATCATGTCAAACCTGCACCATTATTCATATGACTAATACATTCCCATCTTATTACATTATTTCTTATAACTTTTCTGCCTCAAGCAAGCTAAAAAAACTATTTTGTGACACTACGGGAATTTTACTGAAATGTGCCACTTTCCATTCCGCATATCTAATTCAATATGTTGTCATTTGCATAAAAATGAATACATGGATGGTAAGTCAGCTGGAATCCATAGTATAGGATGAGTGCTATCGGTGGATCATGCATACTGTGTGCTCTATTTGCGCATCTGTCATCTGCCTTACATACATGTCTGTTGACATGCGACTGAACAAATGGGCGTGATTTGTTTGTGTGGATCTATCTATCTGGCCGTGAGTGCTTACGCAAGCTGGCGTGTATGGTGCATGGTATATAGTAAATATATAGCGTTGGGATGTGTAGGAGTTCATTACTGTGTGTGTGTGTGTGTGTGTGTGTGTGTGTGTGTGTGTGTGTGTGTGTGTGTGTGTGTGTGTGTGTGTGTGTGTGTGTGTGTGTGTGTGTGTGTGTGAGTGTGCGCACGAAGGGGAGGCGGGGTGCAGCCTTTCCGCATGAGTGGGGCTGTCAGTGGGCATCAGTCAGCCAGGCAGCGACAGGCGGAGCAGATCATTAGCAGAGACGGAGAGGGAAAGGGAGAGACAGGGAAAGGGAGAACGGGGTTGGCGAGGGGAGAGAGGGAGTGCAGGGACAGAGCGGAGGGAAAGGCCTCGGCGCTGCGTCTTTAATATCCGCGAGAATGACACAGACAGGCCCGCGCACTGCTCACGCAACCACAGAGCTACCAGCATCCTGTCCTCCCATCAGCTTCATTACTAGGCCTGTCGCAATCAATTAATCACATGATAAATAAGAATGAGCTCGATCATTTTTAAATGGAAATTATTGCGGCCGGATGAATTTAAATTTTATTTATTGTTTTTGATTGGGTTTGGTTTTTATTCCAGTGCATTTTTTGTTAACAGAGACTGGGAGTCCATTTTATTTATTGTTTGTGGTTGTTTTGTTCATTTATTGTGGATATTTAAAATGTCTTCCGGTTCCAGTGTAAATATTCTTTAGAAATAAAACGTCTATTGATCTTTGAAAAGGTGTACCTGCATTATTATGCCATTATCATTATATTAGATGAAAATGGTCTCAGAACGACAACATTACCGTTTATCGCAATCATTTCTGGGACACTTTATTGTCCAGTAAAATGTGTTATCGTGACAGGCCTACTCATTACTGTAGGCTTCAGCTGCCTTCATGTCTGTCAGTATCTGAGTGAAGCTGCAAATTGACAATATTTTATGATGATGGTCAATAATGCCCAAAAAGGCCTCTGATACTGTACAGCATTTAGACTATCATGGGGCATTAAAACTGAACTCCACGCTATATATTACTGCTATAGCCTTATAGTTTTGGGGCTAAATAATGTGTTACCATCCACTGTAGTGTTGATAACATGTTTAAACATTTATACTGCATCACAATTAGCAGTGGTACAATACCACAATATAGAAATACTCAATTTCAAGTAATTGAAATACAAACAACATACCAGAAACATTTAACATGCCATTTAAAGGAGTACTTCAGCTATTTACTATTGCACTTTCATAAAGTTGGGGGACTTGCAAAAGACAGACAAAAGAAAAAATTGTCTAAATCGAAGCAGCAGAGGCTGAGATATCCTGCTGTTTAGGTCAAAGTATGGGTCAAGCACCAACAACAAGGGATGCTACAATTCCCACAATGCAACTCCTACAAATCCGAACTTCCTGGCCTGGTAAACATCAATCTCTTTCAAGTGTCACGGCTGTACTTTTTACAGATTTCCAATCAAAATGTGTAGTCTCCGAGCCCCAGCCGAAATAACCCTAATGACATCACTATGACATCATCAGAGTTATTTTCTCAGTCTTGACAGAGCTCCCCCAGAGCCATAAAGGACATTATACAACTGTTTTCACAGACTGTGTAGTACTGTCCATGACAAGCCAACTCATACCTGTGTATGTATATATATATATATATATATATATATATATATATATATATATATTATATGTATATATATAATATTATACCCTGCAAAAGAAAACGCCACATACACTATTAAATGAAGGTAACTGTTGACACAATACAGTAACGTGAGCTATTTAAATTAGCTGGATACCTCATTAGCTATTACCAGTGTATCTCCGTGTATAGACCAATCAGTCCCAAAACGTCCCAGTTAGAGAGGAAATGCCCTAAACATATTCTTTGTAAATCTTTACAATCATTCCCCGAAAGAACCAAGCAGGCCTGCCTTGTTGCACTGTCCACATTTTCATTCATTTTTATTTTGTAGCTTGTCATTGTTTGACTAAGCAAACAGAGTTTGAGAACGGCACACACAGACAGCGGAAGGTCCGGCAATTATCCTGGAAATGTACTTCCGTTGATCCAGACTGGTAAAATCTTGACTAGTAAACTAGTATCTGAAATGTAGTGGAATAAAAGTATAGCATTAAATGCTGCACTAAATACTAACGCTAAAGTACTTCAGAATTATATTTAAGTACAGTACTTGAGTAAATGCATTTAGTAAATATACTTAGTAACATTCCACCACTAATCTTCATCCTATCAGAGGTTGACGACATGATAACAGCCTATTATGATGCCAGCATATTGATGTAACCTTATTCATAGCCACAGCCAATTAAACATGGCATAAAGTCCTCACTGGGCCTCAACCTGCCACAATGTTGACTGTTGACCAAAAAAGTGTATGATGTATGATATGTTTTAGCGGGCTCATATTCTAAACAGGGTTATGATGAGACGAGAAACAAAGCATACTTGTGTAATCCGATAAATGTTGCATGAGAATCAATTATCATGTGTTCGCAATAAATTAACAGAAACGCAAAGCCTGCTAACAAATAAAATCTCACCTCAGGCATGTGTGTAGCAAACACCTAGCAACCGATGACAACCCGCTACAGACGTTTTTCATTCACACCATGCTCAGTAACTATAGCTCTAGTCTCTATCAGCCTCTCTTCCGTAAAGTGTATGTATAGCAAGACCTTGTTTAATTCCGCCGCCCTTCTCCACATTTCAACTTGCTTTGCATTTTGCCCTTTCATCGTTCGCCGGCTGGGCCCATAACTCACCTTTTAGTGCCGCATCTTGTGGTGACCACCTTCCACTCAACAACACCATTAAACAGGCAGATTAATGCTGCCATTAAGTCCACACATCGATTCCAGTGGCACTCATCAAAGACGGTATATATGACTAGCGTTATCAGGGATTTGATGAAGTCAGACTTTCAGAGGGCCAATAAATCAGTTAGGGAGGCACAATCAAACACTTCACAAGGTAGAAGCTGACAAAGGAGGGAACAGATACTGGGCACACAAGGATTTGCAGAAAATGAACACAGCGGACGGACATGTGTACTTCTGTGGAAACATTTGACTTTATATACTTCAATAACAGCGACTTTTAACAGCTAGTTGACTGATTACTTTCATTGCTGTATGTTTTCAGTGGTGAAATGTAACTAAGTACATTTACTCAAGTACTGTACTTAAGGAAAGATTTGAGGTACTTGTCTTTTCTGTTCATGCCACTTTCTACTTCTACTCCGATACATTTCAGAGAGAGATATTGTACTTTTTACTCCACTACATTCATCTGACAGCTTTAGTTACGAGTTACACACAAAACCCATGCAGTTTATAAAATGCGATGTTTTATTATAAATTAAACTAGCCAACAATATAATGACCTACAAGTCCAGCTGAAATGATCAGACCATTAAACACTTAGTTGATTGACAGAACTGTTTGGATCGTTTCCGGTTTCTAAAATGGGAGGATTTTTCTGCATTGAGTACTTTTACTTTTAATACTTTAAGTACATTTTCCTAATGATACTTACATACCTTTACTTAAGTGACATTTTGAATGCAGGACTTTTACTTGTAACAGAGTATTTTTTTAACAGTGTGGTATTAGTACTTTTAATTGAGTAAAGAATCTGAATACTTCTTCCACCACTGTATGTTATTAGCGTGGCCAAATTAACCTGTCTGGGGGCTCGGGGACCAAAAAAATTGTCTTTGGCCCCCAATTGATCCCCCATCTACCACTTTCTATGCATCATGTATATACTCCGTTGCATATGGTAGAACACACATGGCAGCTTCACTGCAGGCCCAGACACCCAGAGACCAGCCAGGGTGTCAGTTAGTTTGTTGTTCTTTGATTAAACACAGCTTTATTTAGGAATAGGCAACATGTGAGCAAAACTGAACCACAATAATAAGAGTCTTATAACTAGATTTTGACACAGGTCTCCTCTACAGGACAGGGACACACAATTAGCCAACACTGCAAAACCCACTTTAGTTGATGTTGTGCTTTTGTGGTGCAGATTCACATCTGCAATAATCAAATCACCAAACCAATTGACATGGAGTGAATCTGGGACTTGTGAAGCCCCTGGGGGGGGTCTTGGTTATTAGAAGTTATTTTTCATTGCTGATACGTGTGATTACCCAAAGCTAATACTGTAGGCCTGTCTGCATTCAGCCATCAATGCCTTGTTAAAATCTGATTTTCCTCACTTATTGATGGATCTGTTGACAAGACATCAGAGACACTAAAACGCCATGCTAGCGGCCCACAGAGACTGAAGTGGTCATTAAAGCCATTGTTATGCTCTGACGATTCTTAGAGCCTTATCAATAATAGGTTAAAACATGCACATTTCTCCTGGCGGTGACACTTAAGGAAAGAGCACAGGATCGTTTAAAAAGGGTCCAAGGGTTCGTCCTCTTTTGGGCATGGATGTGTTCAGTCAATTTCATGTATATTTTTCCTACTTCTAAATGTCCTAGATTTTTTAATAAATTCAGCAATTTTACCCTCAAGAAAGTGTCTCACCTTGCTGCACCACTCCCAAATGTTTTGAGCATAGTTTTTATTCACTGCAACAGGCAACTGCAACTGTTAGATTATGAGAGAAGTGAGTGACATGAATGTGCTCAGTAAATTCAATGACAATCTGCCCATTCAATTGTGATATTGCATTTGTACCAATCCTATAGCAGCGGAAATGAATGAAAAGTCATGAGTGAAAAAATACTGTGTGGTACGGCTCTGCTCGACTCAACTCACTTTTGGTAACAGGTCCATTTCTCTATTTTGTTTTCCACTGAGGATAGTAGCCGCAGCATTCTCAGCTGATCCCCATAACACGTGCCGCATGAAGCTACCATGATATCATCTTCGTAGTGTGTGGCGTAGTGTGCGGCGTAGTGTGCGGCGTAGTGTGCGGCGTAGTGTGCGGCGTAGCGTGTGCGGCGTAGTGTGCGGCGTAGTGTGCGGCGTAGTGTGAGGCGTAGTGTGCGGCGTAGTGTGCGGCGTAGTGTGCGGCGTAGTGTGCGACGTAGTGTGTGCGGCGTAGTGTGTGCGGCGTAGTGTGTGCGGCGTAGTGTGTGCGGCGTAGTGTGCGGCGTAGTGTGCGCCGTTGTGTGCGCCGTTGTGTGCGCCGTTGTGTGCGCCGTAACGTGCAGATAATTTTGCAGGCTGTGAATAAAACATTGCGGCTGCTATTGACCCTAGCTTGACTTTTTTTAAATGGCGAGTTTGTGCAGGATGTCCCTTGTGTGACAGCTCTCTCTGACCAATAAGTGGTCTGCAGTGTTTTAACTACACCTTCTAGTACCGTATACAGATAGTATAGTTATAGCTTGCTTGTACTAAAAAAGTACCACGTACTATCCACAACTTTTGCTAATAGAAAAAAAGAGTGAGTCAAGTGAAGTGAGCCGTACCATGCAGTGGAAACACAACATAAAATCATTATAAATGAACATCTGGAGACTACTTATATCCATGTCATGTTAAAACAATCAGTACTTGTTCATATCTTGCTGTATTGTTGGGTTAACAGTCTGATAAACATTAAAAATCTCCCTCTGTGCTGGCAAAGAAAAAAGTCACACGGCTACAATTACATTAGTTGTTCTTCTTAATTAGCTGCTGGCTGCTAAGATGGCCAAGCTTTCCCAAGCAACAAGACGGTGTTTTGAAACAAGCTTTTTTTTTTCTGTTGAGTTAATCTAAATGGACACAGATCAATCTTATCAGAAAATTCACTTAACAGAATTGACCTGGCAGCAGTCTTTTCACTTATCTCGTATTTTTGTTAACTTTATATTTACCCATTGTTTGTGTACAGCCAATTCTCCACATGCCAAAGGTGGTTGCTGTGACTCAATTGCACAGCCTCAGATGTAGCTCAACACGGCGCTGCCTCATCTCTAAGTGAATTCACCTTTTAGAGCATTAAAGCGTGGCAGGTCATGAGAGATGAGGGCCTACTCTGTGGGAGAATAATAAATCCAGCCCTTCTAGTGGTGAACAAACACACTGTAGACCTTCTACTAAGCTAGGTCACTGCTGGCCACGATTGAAATATTATCCTCATAAAACTTTGCGGCACATCTATTTTCTCTCTCAAAAGAGGGACTACAATACTCAAAAGTACATCTAAATCAAATAAATTCTGCCAGACAGACAATTGTGGATTTAAGTGACATTTTTGTGGTGGAGCAGGTTTAATCTACGGCCGCAGATTTGAATTTTCTTTTACGTGAGCTTGAAGTTATGGAAGCCACAACAGAGAGACAGAGGATGAGAGGACAGAGTTGAGATTACAGAGGAATGGTGAGGGTGAGGAGGGGGGGGGGGGGGGCATCACATGAGCAGAATGCTAAACGCCAAGCTCTGAATCCTGACCTATTTTCATCAAACTGACACAGAAATCCACTGAGAGGCGTCTTACGCTTCTAACCTCTGTCTGCCTGCTGGACTGCCCTCACACACACACACACACACACACACACACACACACACACACACATACAGTACGATCTGTACATACCATAATGTGAATCTGCTTAGCCGTGATTAAAAGCAGTTTAATGGTGTTTGATTACTAACCTCCAAAATGACTAGATTGTAAATTATTTCCACTCAGCTCCAGCTTGAAAGGCTTTTATTGTAATTTGTCCAAATATGCCGTTAGACTGATGAATATTCATGAAGTGAGATACTCTTCCCTGACCCTTCTCTGTGCTGACAATAGACAGTAGGCATGTTCTTTTTCTGTGTCTGGCACCGACTTGACATTGTTAGCAGACACCTTCCTGAGTGTAGCAACTGCCTTAACAGACTTTTTAACAAAGACAATAAGCAAATAACTCACAGCCAATGATCAGGCATTAAGGCACTGATGGCTTTCATTTTCAAATGGCTTTCATCAACTATGATCAAAGTTCAATTACAGACATCTTTAATGAAAATGGATTAAATTACCAACGAATGAATGTGACTTGATTGATGCAGAACATCACCTGAACATGACTGAACTACACTGAGAACAATACGCATTAAGTGTGATGGATAGTACGGTAAAATGATGGAGTGCAGATTTTTACTAATACGCCCTGTTGTTCTGTACCTACTGTGACCATTCATTTCCCTTGAAACATTTAAGTTTTTCAGCATATTTCACTGTACAAATACTTTTCCCTCCAATGTCATATCTCACGTGCTACTTTGTAGACATTTAGATATTTTAGTTGTTTTTTTTGCTTTTATGAATTGACTCAGTTATTGGGTCTCATGCAAAAAATCATTTGTGATTGCATCCTAAACCACTGTGAGGTTTGAACATATACGTCTGTGGGCCAAGGCCACCACTTTGGTCCAGACCTCGACAATTATTGCCAGATGAACACAACATTTTGTACAGACATTTATGGTCCCCAGAGGATAAGCCTGCTGATTTTGAGGATCGCTCTGTGGCTTTGAGTGAAATATCTCAAAACTACAGGATGAGTTAATATTCATGTCCCCTTCAGGATAAATTGCAATTATCAGGTCTAAATTTCAATTTGACCAACTTTGGTTCACTACCATGTACCTGCTACGCTAACATGATTCCCATCTGCCTCAGCTGTGCTTTGTCTTTATTGATAAATAGCAAATGTTAGCA